>NW_016107375.1:7844617-7910766 GCF_001604975.1 Cebus imitator
ATGAAAAAAAAAAAAAAGAAAGAAAAGGCAAAAACAAAGTAATCATGATTATTTTTTGAGTAATTTGATTAATAAATGATTTATTTGGAAAAGTGACATATAAACGTTGGACAAAACACAAAGACCACTGTCTCTCAATCAACCCCAAATGATTTACTAAGTGTCAACAAAATAGCTGGTCAGTATGTGGTGCTATTTAGGAAACCACTGGGAAAATATTGCCCATGCCTTAGGAAGACACTCAACTCAACCTGCTAATTAGTATAATTATGTCTTTGAGTAAGGTGTTTTAAATCAAAACAAGTAAAACATCCAATAGCTGTGATATTTTTAAAGACATCGTCTCATATATAGCCATTGCCTATGTATGCTAGGAAGTAGGAGACAATAAAATATTAACTAGTGCAATTTCTTGTTGTTTATTAAGCCTTAAAAACTAGAACCAGTTATTTGTGACCCTGCATAACCCATATGGATGTTGAGAAGGACACAAGTTAATAAATCATTTTTCTTTTTTCTATAAGTTTATTTTCAATTTCCTAGCAAAATATCCCATTTTAGTCTTGCCAATTAGAAAGACATAATTGTAAAGAAAGCAAAATTATATTATATTACCCTGTAGCTATGATCTCAGTTGAAACCACAAGGCTACGTAGGTACCAAAGTTTGTTAAAACACCCAGAGAGAAGAATATGCTTGGGTAAATGTCTTGCTTTCTTGAACTCTCAAGTCAACACATTTAGTATATGGAGAACTGCCATTAGTGCTAGAAAATTGAGTAATTAGGCTGGATTATGTTGGAATGCTGTCTTGTGCTAAAGACAAGACTAGAGATTTCTGAAGTCATGAATCACCTTTATTGCTTGTCCTCTCAAAAATTATACATTTTTCCTCTCTGACTTAACCAAATAGAATGTTGTCACATGACATTTTCCTAAATTTCACATAAATGTTGCAAATCACAGACAGTTCTCTAGGAAGTGGAAGACATTCATTTTGCAATGTTACAGTGATTTTTGTCTCTATTATTCAGGATGATTGATGTAAATGTAATCAGACTGTCTCTTAGATATTGGTAAAACAAAGTGATTGTTATTGGCTCTGCAATGAGAGACCATCTGTACTGGGTTGCCTGGAGGAATTGAAAGGTTGGCATTTTCATAGCATGAGATAAAATATCACATTTATTCAGTTAGTTGATAAAGAATATGACTAAACCAGAAAACTCAGTTCTAATATTTTCTTCAAATGATGAATTATCTAAATTGATTTCCAGAATTAAAAAAGATACAATACTGAAGTGCTGTATCCATGAGGTTTCAGTGTTTTCATCTCTTTGTGTACTTAGATTGCCTAGATTCACTTCCCACCTCATGGTCTCCCATCTAATTGCTACACCCTGCTTTTAGATCTGGGTTAAAACCTACCACCCCCAGTGCAACCTGAGCTAGGACTGAGAAAGCCTATAATCTGGTTACCTTCTCATCCTCTTACTCATCAAAGAAACGTGTTATAGATGTGTACTTTTTGCCAAGGACTGTGCTAAATGATGAGAACCCAATTAAAATAAAACATGCCTCTGTTTTCTGGAAAGGACAAAAATAATATCCAATAAACAAATAAACAATAAACTCACATCAAAATGTTTGTAGAATAAACATTTTGTTAATCCCTGAATTCCTCCATGAGTACACACACTGAGGATCTTTACAAACACCCCTTTCCTCTTACAGCCATATCAGAAAAGAAAGTATTTTCCTCTTGTTTATTCCTTACTTCCTGAATGTTGGGGGAAGTCACTAATTATATAGGAGCCTGCCATGCTGTATAGTTCTTGATCAGAGCCAGTCAAGGTGTCATCTAACAGCCTGTGCTTGACTTCTGCATGTGTGTACTCTTCCAATCTCTCTCTTCCTCTCTCTTTCCTTTTCATTTCCTCCCTGCTGTTGGAAGCATGTTTCCAACCCTGTCTTTTTTAGAGTTGAGTTTTAAATGAGCGTTCTACCAGTAGAAGATTAGGATCTATAGAACATTTTCACTACATTCATTTTTTCTGCAGATAAGGAATATGATCCAGTAATAACATTTTAGTTCCAAAGCAGCTGTACTAGTTTAGTACATAGTTTAGTAGTAAATAGATTAGGAACCTATCTTTTTCATATATAAAATTAATCCAATGTCTCTCATTAGCTTTAAGTGAATTTGAGAAGACAGATGAAGCAAGCATCACTTAGCAGACATGAAAGAGAAAAGGGGTATTAAAAATCAAAAGTCAGATTTTGAATAGGTAGAAAGAAAATAAATTCAGGAAAAGAATAATAAAAGTCATACATTCAGGAGATAGTAAATTATATTCTTTATTAAAGAGCTACACTTCTTTGGTTAATGATTTTTGTCATTATTATTTCACAATCTTCATTTATATATCTACATTAATGTAAATTGAAGAATTAAGGTAAATTATTTTATTGGACAATTTTTGATCTTTCTTACTAAACATATTTTTAACAGGGTTGTATCCCTGCCATTTCTCTGTCCTCCTGTTACCCTCCTTCATCTGGAATAGAGAAAATCTGTTAACTGAAATATCAAATTTTCAGCTTACTGTCTTCCCCTTACTCTGAAGTCTGAAAAGCCACCCTAAAAAAGGGTGTATTTGTCTGCTCACCTGAACAAACGATTTTCTTTTCCACTCACTCAAATTTTAGTCTTAATCCTCCATTTTCTGTGGACCCTTTTAAATGTAGTTTAGAACATATCTCTTTTAAAATTATGAAATTCAGTTTTATGAGAAACTTTGTTTTCAATAGCTCTTTTTTCTCTTTCCTTGATTCCATGAACATTCTTAATATGCTCAAAGCCAGAATCTGAGGGGCACCAGTTATTATCCTAACATTTAGAAATATCAGGGTAAGGTTTCCCTGGAAACCACATGCACATAAAAACCATGCAGAGCAGACTTAGTTTCATCTGTGGCTACATTTTCTATTGAAGAGAGAAATCACCCTGGCCTGTGTGGTTTTTTTTCTTTTTTGGAGGTGAGATCCAGGGCAAAAAGTTGTGGTGGTTATTTTATTGGGTTTCGACATCTATCAGACCAATTAAGGAGTTATAGCTATTGGAAAAAATAAAACTAAGCCATATATAAGCCTGTAAATGAATTTAAAGCCAAGCTTTGGCTTTCCTCTTTCCTGATGTGGTGGAAATGACAATTGACAGCATGTCAAGGTGTCCTGGGTAGCCTCCCTATCTCTGCTGAAGGAGGAGAGAATGGTAATTCCTAGAAGGGTGAAGAAAAGATCAATTATCTGCAGCACATACCAGGGTGGTCAGATTGGAAGAAGGTACCCACCAAGTGTCTTTTACTGCTGAGAGAAAGAAAAAAAATTATTACATTGATTTTCCATGAAGGTGCTATAATAATCAGAAGATAATAATGTCTTTTCATTAACTCATGTATATCATAAATATAAGCTTTTTGCCCTATCGCTTCTTAGAATTGCTATGTAGTGATGATAAGTCTTTGGACGGGTTCATATTGTCTTATCATCTGAATTTCTCATCACAGAGTCTATGATTCTATATAATACATTATACAGATGATTCATACAATATATTAGTTAGCATGTGATTTCATTGAAAATGGGGCCAATGTTTTCCTTTCCTGCATACAAAGTTTGGGCGTAACTCACTCAAATGAATATTTTCTAAGCCAACCTGGTAACGTGGTAATCCATGAAATTGTGAAGAGTACATAGTAATTTTTGAAAAGCTTAGAATTTATATTCCTTTTTCTGACATACAATAATAACCCTAAAAAGAAACAAGAAAACCTGTCTTTTCCTCTAGCAAATTCCAAGCTCTTTGCAAAAGGAATATGCACATCAAAGAAACACAGGGAAAAAGGTCATCTCCAGTCTGAAATTACTCAATAGTCTTGTTTTCCCAAAACAAGCAAGAACTCATCCCGAAGAAAGACTACGAGAAAGAAGAAAAAACAATAATCCTCATCCTCTAGAGACTTATCTACAAAGCAGATGCCAGGTTCCATCTCAAGCTCCTTCTTCTGCTTGTCCAAAATATAGCCATTTGTTATCAATGTGAAAAGAAGATTGTAAAAGCCAAGTGACAGATGGATACTATTCGTACTCTGCATTCAGAATGCACCATTGTTAGTATTATCCTATTGTAAGAAATAGTTTTTGTGTCCACTTGAATTTACTAGTTTAACCTCATTACCCGGTTACTTGTTTTTAGATCTTTTGTTCAATCATATCCCAAGCTATTTACTTGAAACATTGAATAAAAATAAGAGTATGCCAACTGGGTATGCAAACTTCTAAAACTATGTGGGGTCAAACATTGGAAGCTAGGGAAACCCTTTCCTTTGGTTTTAAAAATGGAAAGTGTGGGTACTAGGTTGTTAAATAATTTGTCCTTGAGTCCCACAGTCACCTAATGGTCTGAGTGGAAATAGGTGTCCTTATCTGTTATTTGGTTATCTTGCAAACAATTTATAAATAATGGGTCAATTAAAATTTGAGATCTTAAATGCCTTTATGTAACATTGAGTTACAATTTGTTAGGCAATAGACCTACCTGATTATTAGTCTTTATTGAAAGAATGGATGTTTAATTCCCATTAATTTATACCTCGATAACAAGTCAGCCAATGTTTAGAGGAATTTCAGTGAAGAAGAAATAGCTTTATGAGGTGGTAGCTGAGAAAGTCAACATTGACTTTTCACTTGTTTCCTTCCTGAGTGACATTTTGGCAGGAGTAATGAATGAGAAAATTCCCTATTACCTTTAAAAGTTGACATTTTTAGAGCAATTTGATTTTTCTACATATTATGCCTATTTATTTCTTATAATGTCTTACAATTTTAATACAAGAGGCTAAAAGTATGATAGGCTGTTGCAAATACATAACTGAATTAATGAAGCTTTTTCTGTGGGTAATTCTATAGTATTAGCAAGAGAAAAGACTAGTAGGTTTTCTTTCTTTCTTTTTAAAACAAAACAAAACAAAACAAATCAAAAACAATTTATTGCTGTATGTGAATGAGAAGCCTGGGGGTAACTGGCTTCAGGAAAAACTGGATCCAGGGGCTCAAATGACATCTGTCTCTTTCCATTCTTTGCCATGTTAGTCTCTATTTGGCTTCATTCTCAGTCAGGCTGTCTTACCACAGTTTAGGCAAGGTGGTAAGAAGCATTCCAATTTATGTTTATCAATCTTTTTGGAAATGGTTTTCCTTTGTGTGTGTGTATCTATATTTTGGTCTTTGAAAAAATTTTTAAGTTCTGGGATACAAGTGCAGAATGTGCAGGTTACATAGGTATACAGGTGTCAGGGTGGTTTGCTGCATCTATCAACTCATCATCTAGGTTTTATGCCCCACATGCATTAGCTATTTGGTCTTAATGCTCTCTCTCTCCTCGCCCCCAATCCAGACAGGCCCTGATGTGTGATGTTTCCCTCCTAGTGTCCATGTGTTCTCATTGTTCAACTCCCACTTATGAATGACAACGTGTGGTACTTGGTTTTCTATTTTTATGTTAGTTTGCTGAGAATGACGACTTGCAGCTTCATTCATGTTCCTGCAAATGACATGATCTCTTTTCTTTTTTCTGCTGCATAATATTCTGTGGTGTATAGTACCATATTTTCTTTATCCAGTCTATCACTAATGGGGATTCAGGTTGGTTTTATGTCTTTGCTATTGTAAATAGTGCTGCAATAAACATATATGTGTATGTGACTTTATAGAATGATTTACATTTTGGGGAGTATATACCCAGAAATGAGATTGCTGGGTCAAATGGTATTTCTGGTTCTAGATCCTTGAGGAATCACCACGCTTTCTTCCACATTGGTTGAACTAATTTACATTCCCACCAACAGTGTAAAAGTATTCTAATTTCTCCACACCCTTGCCAGCATCTATTGTTTCTTGACTTTTTAATAATCACCATTCTGACTGGTGTGAGATGTTATTTCATTGTGGTTTTGATGTGCATGTCAAGCTTTTTTTTCATATTTTTCGGATGCATAAACGTCTTCTGAAAAATGTCGGTTTATAACCTTTGCCCACTTTTTGATGAGGTTGTTTGTATTTTTCTTGTAAATTTGTTTAAGATCTTGTAGATTCTGGTTATTAGACCTTTGTCAGATGGGTAGATTGCAAAAATTTCCCCCCATTTTGTAGGTTGCCTGTTCACTCTGATGATAGTTTCTTCTGCTGTACAGAAGCTCTTTAGTTTAATTACATCTCATTTGTCAATTTTGGCTTCTGTTGCAATTGCTTTTGGCATGTTTGTCATGATGGAAGACTAGCAGGGTTTCTAAGGGCATTAAAATTGGGAAGGAAATAAATAATAGTGAGCCTGATGCTGTACATTTGTCTTGTCTTCTGGTTGTTTATCACTTCAAGAACAATCTCAGGATGTTTGGGGATTTTCTTCTTTAGTAGTCATGCTTGCCCAAGGAAAATTTCTTAAAATTTGCCTTTGCTAACCTCCTTGAAAACTGGCATGCTGTATTTGAATTAGACTTACTAATTGGATGAGTCTCATAAGAGCTTGATTTGGGAACTGGTCTTGCTAACCTTAATTTGGGACCTAAGTAATTGGAGGAAACATGCACCAAGCAGAGCCAGTTTTTTGGCAAGGGCAGCTGTAGAGAACTATGGTTTCTAGTCGAAGCAGCAACATGAGTCCTACTGACACTGTCATCAGTGTCAGCTATGGGATCCATGCCCACCAGCAGTGGCTATATCATCTTTGATGGTGTCAGACCATAGTGAAGCTAAGTGTTGTTCCTAGCTGCAAGGATTCCAAGTGTGATATTCTGTCCTTTATGATCTAGTTAATTTTCCTTAATGGGTTTCTTTGCTAATTAAACAAGTTAAAGTGGATTTTGTTATTTTCAGTTTAGAACCCTGCATGACTCAACCCCTAATTGCATGCCAGGCATTCTGCCAATTACTTTACATATTCAAAATAATTTTATTCCTTATAGGCATCCTCTTATAGCAGAATGTTACACAATGAAGCTCAAAGATGTTAAGTAATTTGCCCAAGATCACTTAGCTATTAAGTAGAGGAGCTGAGACTCAAACTCAATATGGTTTTCCTAACTTCTGAAGTGTGAGGTTGAGTTTTAATATAAAAAAGAAAATGCATGGGTGGCTTACATTGAAATATAAAATGAGAAAATCTTGAATTCTAGAACCAGAACCAAACCTGTAACCAACTTACATCTCAACACTACCTAAGCTAGTTATTCCTGTGAATCAGAGGTATTTACTATTTCACATAAATTTCCACCTCTTAGAAAATTTGAACAAGTGTCCTTCTTTCTGTTTTCTGCTTACCCAACTTCTTACCTACAGTCACAGTTGAATCTTTCCCTGAGTAGCTTGCTTTGCACTTGTGTCTTTCCTGCTTAAATCCTATGGCACATATTGTCTCTCTATAAACTCAGCCAGCATCGAGCCTGTGTTACCATATCCCTCTCTTTATAGGTTCTGTCGCTCAGGGGCCAGCAAAATTTTCTGGAAAGGGCCAGAAAGTAAATATTTTTCTCTTTACAGTCCATACAGTCCCTGTTGCAACTACTCAATTCTCCTATTGTAGTAAAAGCAGCCATAGACAATGAGCAAATGAATGAGCATAGCTGTGTTACAATAAAATTTTATTTACAAAAACAGATGTCCACCTGGATTAGTTTGCAGAACCCTGCTATAGTTTAGTTATTCTCAAATGTAAATGTACAACAGAATTACATCAAGGCCTGTCAATACATGAATCCCTTTGTGCCACCCCTAGCGCTGGGGTGTAGCCAGAAATTTCACTTTTCTAACAAGTTCCAATTTTCTTTGTGGTAAACTTGTATACTGTCCCTACAGTAAGGAATGAAGGTAATGAATAAATGATTATCCTCTCTTTCTTTATAAAAGATTTTCTAAAGCTTCACAAAACACCCACTGCATTCAACAACTAATTGCCATTAGTTTGGCCAACTTGATTAAATATTTTTGCCTTGGCTTTGTCTTCTTTCTGGTTTTGTTTCCTTTGTCCCTTACTCCTGCCCCATGGAATCACATTCCCAAATAATATGCTATTCATAGGTCCCTGTTTCATGTCTGTTTTAAAAAGAACTCAGACAAATAACGTTGGAATAGGACCAGGAGTGGGGTTAGAGATTAACACATGGCATGTGGTAACATGTTTATGGTGATTTCCTACCTTTGGTTAATTGTGACAATAGACATGTGGGATGTGAAGCACTGAATTATATGATATTTGGGGCACTTAAACAGTATGGGAAAAACTTTAATTATAAGGCTGATGATGTAAGTTGAAATTTGTTAGCTGCTTTGGAAATCATAACAAAAGAAAATGACAGACATGGTCAGTCACCAATCAACTGAAGGAAACTGAAGTGCCTCCATTGCAATGTTAAAGGAAACTCTTCTTATAGCCCCTAGAGACACAGTGCTAAAAATCCATCCCAGTATTTAATTTTAAGCATGGAGACTCAGTGACAGGTTTTCTATGTCACTGTCAGAGGCCTAAAAAGAAAAGAGCTTGGCCCCAAAACCTAGGACATAAATAGTTGGTAGCTAAGCCTAAGAGCCTAATATTACCAAAGTCTTCTGAAACTTCTATGCCAGCAGAAAAATTTCCTTTCCTGAGATTTAGGAGAATGAATTTCTCTGGCTTGGTGATTCTCTAAATACTCACCTAAAACTTACACTTGTCATCTACAAGGTCTGCCCCTGCCCCTACCACCCTACATTGCCTTCATGCCAAATTCTAGGGTCAGGGCTCAGTGTAACCCAATCAGGAAATTCAGCCACTTGTCTCTGAGAATACTAAATACATTTAGTCTGGCTAATATATACTAGGAGTAATTTGTAAATATATATATATATATATATATATATATATTTATATATATTTTAATTTTATATATATATGGAAGTGAATCTCTAGATTTCCTTATTGCTTGGGCAAGGGCATAGATTAATGATGGTATGTGAACATCCATCACTGTCTTGAAATTCAATATTCTGGAAAGATTTCCTTGTTCTAGTACCTTACTGGGGTGGCATTTTGAAGTTAGGACATGATAACTCTATAGAATAAATGATGTATAAAGTGCAAGGACTACTACTGATGAAGTGGTCAGGATGCTCAGGGAAGTAAGCCTCTTATCATTAATTAATTTTGTGATTATTAATTGGACAACCAACCAGCAATGACTTAGTTCCCTGGGTGGATCCAGAGACATGCCTTTTTTTAAGCCCTAAAGAGTGTGCAATGAAGGCAGAACTGGCATCTCTGACAAGCTCAATGTTGGCAATTCTCTAGAGGCCAAAATCTAGAATGGAAGATTGTGCTTGGCACATTGGATGACTTATATGGCATTGTGTCCCTGATAACTCAAATACATAGGTCTGGGAACCAAGGGCCAGTAATAGAATTGGGTGCTCTCACCATCATTTTTCAGTCATTCATGTGTAATTTTTTTTTTCTCATTTCTGAAAACTTAGGCTCTACTAAGTCCTGACTCTTGAGAACTTCTTTCAGAGGATACAATAAAGGTTCCAAAGACCTTAAAGCTAGAACTGTCCCATGGTCTCTTTGAACTCCTAATGCTAGTAGAAATAAGGTCAGAAAAATGCAGGTTCTTATGCTGGGGGAATAAATGTATTCCAATGACTCTAAATAGCTAGTCCTCTAGCTATATAACAGAGTTTCAGAGGATTCACTATGGTATCTGTTGTGCTGCCATTTTCAGTAATAATAATTAATGGGCAATTGTAGCATCCAAGGTCCAGAAAGCAAGACAATAAAACACTTATGGAAGAAATTTCAGTCATATTTTAAGCAAGCCACTTAGACCTTTGGAAGAGTTGGTCAAAAGTGAAGGAATCCTGGAACAATTGAGGGAAGAAGGGAATAATAAGTATCAATACATGTTTAGGACTGTGGAGCTACAGTGAAGACTACGGGTTGTTATTCTAACCCTTTTGTATCAATTATCTGCAGAGTCTGTGAATGGCTATCATCTTGAAAAGGCCATTTTACTGTATTAAATTTAGTAGAAGGTGTGAATACATCTGAGGACTGCTAGAATTGGACTGTTTGAGGCCCCATTTTTGTACCACCTCTAAACTTTTTAGCTATAACTTTTAATTCAGCCTGCATTTTAATAATAAATTCTATGTGTTCTTCAGCCAGGTTCATGCAGGTGTAACCCAGAAGCCTCTTAAGTTCTCTTGTTTCTTGGTCCAGAGCTTCTTTTATTCTGTATCATAAGACACCCATAGGAATCCACTAGAATTCCTAAAATAAACAACCCAGAAATGAAAAGTTGCTAATATCCCATTGATAATTGATATATGTTTCTTCCTTTCTCTCCCTAGATAAAAAGATCTCAGGCAAATTTCTTAGATCTCTTGGATTCTGTAATATAGTGCACCAGCCATTCATAGTAGTGGAACTCAGCAGTGTCCTCTTACATTTACTTTTTCTGTTTCCCTGTCTGATTTCAAAATTCATCGTTTCTGTTTTCTGCATAGGAACTGTTGTCTGAGGATCTGCTTTGAGGGCAATTTAGTCTAAACCACTGAAAAATGAGAATTCCCACACTTTACCCCGGGATTACCATGAATAAATGAACGTTTGATTGCTTAGTCTAGCAAACACCAAATCCATGGAGACCAGAAAGTTTTAATCTCTTCGACTCTCTACAACAAAAGAGATACCATATTGAAAGTAATTGTGGCTTTAATAGAATCTTCACAGGGTAAAAATACTAGAGAAGTTCTTTATTGTGTTTTAATATGGGACATAATGAATCACAAATTTGCATGCAGGTGTGATGGTCTCACAAAGATCATGATTCACTAAAAAAAAAAAAAAAAAACATGTAGGCTATATTATTTATCTTTGAAAACTTTAAATGTGTTAAACCAAAGCTAACTTTACTTGAATCTTCTGATGCCTTTTCAATTAACAGGCAAAGATAGAGCTTGATAAAATGAGAATATCACATATTAGCAATTCTAATCGTTATTCTAACCGTAGTTTTCTTTTTGTCAATTATAGATCCTTAGGGGGTAATCCAAACTGCTGTGTAAAGAAGGCTCAGAAGAACAGTACAATTTAAAATACTAAAGTGGTTTTTATGCTGATTGAGTTTTTCTTTTTTTGAAAACATAAACACTTCTAACAACATGTAGCTCTTTTTTTAAAAAAATCTTCAGAATTCAAGTGTAAAGCATTCTAGGGACATTTTACAAATATATAATTGACCTAATTACACAAAGTAATGAGCAACAAATGGCTTAGAGTCAATGAATATTAAAGCTAAACTAGGGTCCTAAAAATAACCTATGTATGTTGTACTTTGGCAACTAAGTTAAGGCAAAATGAGATGAAGTTGGGGCCAGGACTCTGGTCTCCTGACTGACTTAACTGAAAGTCAATCTCCCCTATCTTTGAAGATTTGTTGAAAGCATGTATTTTTTCCCTTAGTTTTAAATAATTCTACCTATTTTCCCAGAATATCCTCTGTTTTTGCTCTGAAACAGAAGCTACTTAAACGAGTAAAATGTCAGAATGCAAAAGGGAACCTAAATATGTTACACATGGAAATTTATGTTAGGTACCTTCCACTGGTTAGCACTGGCCTTGCAGAACAATCTTCTGGGAGGTATTCTCTGGATATATTCCTCCTGAGGGATGATCTTGGTCTGTTCATAAAAATAGTCATGGCCACTCCAGTGATATTCCAAGTCTGACTTCAGCCAATTTTTCATCACCGATTGTTCGGCCTGACTCACTGCGTCCCACTGCCACTTCACATTCTAGTCTACCAGGTCCTGGTGAACAGGCCTCAGTGCATAATTCTAGCACACAGAAAAACTTGCCTCCAAATGAATTTAGAGAAAGTCTTATTCTCTTTTACCTATGGAAAATAATCTGAGTGTGCAGATGATGTTTAAATCAACTAAATATCTATATCACACAGTTAAGATAATTTATATTAAGATAATAAAATGTAGTATGAATCAGCAGAAGAGGATTCCTTATGTGTTATGTGTCCAGTACAAGTCATCAGGTAGGGACGGGGGAGGGGAGCAATGCATATTACAGTTATTTGGGCTGACAGAGGCTCCACACAAATGTGTTCAAAGAGGCTACAAACGGGAACATGATAAAATGCACACAATTTGATAGTTTCTTTGGAGAAATTATACTCTGCTTATCTTTTAGGTGGTAGGAGAGGAGAGAGATAATTTTCAGACAGAGGTAATAATGACCATCACAACTCCCTTTGGATCTACCCCTCTACCACCCATAGAAGACGCTATGTAAACCACTTCAAGCTCCTGGTCTACCTCCAGTAACCCATTGGGTTTAGCCTGTTTTCTCTGTTCTGGCTTCTGTCTTCCCTTGTAGAAGAGTTCCCACTAGGATTTGTATATACGGCATGTGTTTATCAATCTTTCTGGCTGTTGGTCTGGTTATGCTTCCTCTGAAAGCACAGCTATATGCAGCTCACAGGCCAATACCACGTCACCCTTTAACTCACCCCAAAACTTATCCAGAATCTCAGCTTATGTATAGCACCTCAAGCCTATGATGTTACAAAAGGGTATTTCTGAGATAGAATGAGGGATGGAATGAAGTAAGACTGGCATGAAAAATACCTGAAATACAGCATTCATATAAAGAAAAATGACTGAACAAATTGATTTAAAAACTCAGTTTTAGGCCATTGGAAAGACATCGGAGATACCAAGAGAAAAGAATTATATAATTTTTTAGTTTTAATATAGTTTTATTATAAGCCTACCTAGGTGGGAGATAAATATGTATAAAATGTAGTTATCTAAAAGCTATTGAGTGAAAAAGAAATTTCTGAAATAATTGATTCAATTATGTAGTTTATTTGAATACTGTTATGTAAGAGGTCATAGATTCATACGAAGGGACTAAAAGGCTAAAGTTATAATTGGAACCCAAAGGAATTTGTGGAGATTTTTGTAAAATTCTACTTATAACTTAATTCTTTCGAGGTCTCACTATATTGGGAAGTAGAATAATCGCTGAAACCTGAGAGCTTAATTCTAGGCTCTGCTCAATTTTAACTAGTGGGGAAAACTTAGACAAGTCAGTTTTCCCTCCTGGGCCTCATATCCTCATGATCTGGGTGAAAATACTGGACTAAATGTTGTGAAAGTTTCCTTTTAGATCTAAATTAGAGAAGTCTCTCTTCTCAGCATCAAATCTACTTACATACATCAAGGGAGTCAGATCAGAGGAGAACCCTCCTTTATTGACATTTTTGGTGTGGTTCACGTCCTCCCTCTGGGGTAACAGGTAGCCCCACTCAGAAAGGCTCCATGTTCATAAGAGACCTTGCACTATTATTATTACTATATTATAGTTTCCAAGAGTGTAGACTATTCTTCATTCTATAAGAATTCCAAGGCCAGTTGCAACCTATTTGAGTCACTACGCTGGAATCCACACATAGAAATAGCCTTAAAAATGGGTTTTGTAAAAAATAGCTACTGGTTCATGCTAGTAAAAGAGGCTGATTCCCAAGATATCTCTCAGCCAGGTGTCACCATGACCCTGAGAGCAGAACAGTCTGATAAGTGTGATCAAGGCATGAGTCTTGCAGCTCTTTACTCCTAGGGTGCTCAGGTGGATAAGACATCTGTTTAAAAACCACCTAGGCCAGGTCAGAAGAAAATTTCACAGGCCATACAGGGCCATTAATTTGCTGAGTGAGATGTGTCTCTAGCCTTGCCTTCCTAATGTAGCAAATGAAGGGGTTTTATTAGAGCAATGGTTACTGAGGCCCACTGCCTAAGTTAGATTAACCTAAGCTCTCTGTATGGTCCTGTAAGTTTCCAGGCTTCCAAAAATGTTTCTTCTGACTGCTTTAATTAAGAATAGACAAAAAGACAAGGATCTAAGCTGGAAAAGCAGTTTTGAGGCTCATGCAGGAGACAGGAAAGGACAGTAGTAGTAGAGATACTGACGTAAGATCAGATCTCGGCAGTATTTTAAATGTAGTGACAACAATATTCTTTCATGGTTTGAAGAAGAGAATAAAAATACAGAGCAAAGGAAAGATGGCTTCAAGTATTTTTGGAATAAAATCCTGAAGGATAGAGCTTCCATTAACTTACAGAGAAGACTGTGAGAAAACAGATGACATTTTTAAAGATAATTTATATAACATATTATATCATATGTTATTATTTAATAATATCATTTATATAATTTGTTTGTTTATATAGCTATGTTTATATTTGACACATAGCTCTATAGCTATGTTTATATTTGTGTATATACATGTATTTGATATACACATACATATATATATACACAAATATGTTTATATTTGTGTACATATATATCTATTTGATACACACATACATGTATATACACAAATATAAACATAGCTATATCTATGAGAAAGGTTTCGAGAACTCACATTTGAACAGCTTGAGTTTTAGACAACTGCCATATTCATAAATCGCCTAGCTTTTCTCTGCATATGTAATATTATGTATACATCTGTAATTATATTCTACATATCATTGAAAGGAGTCAGCCAGCTTGCTTTAGGCAGGTGGTAAGGGAAGGGTCCCTGCGGAACCTCCAACCTGTGTTTTGTACAGATAAGGGAACTTGCATAGGGGGCTTGCTTAAACATGCCTGTAGTGGAATAAGGGCCCTTATGGGCACAGGGGGCATAGGGTGAAGCCACCAGGAATTTGCACCTTATACAAAGAGGGAACCCAGCATAATCAGCTTTTATATAAAAGCCCCTGTCTTCAACTGTGAAAGGGGCAACTGGCAACCTGCTTTCAGAAACCTTCTTTTTGCTGACAGCTTTCCTTTTCACTTTTTTTTTTTTTTTTTCATTTTTCCAATGTCTGCAAGCCTATTTCTTCCTGGTAGTGAGACAAGAACCTGGACCTAGCTGAGCTAGGGAGCAAAAAATCCTGCATCATCATTTTATAATATTCTTCTTCTTTGGACCCAGGTGAGTAAGGAAGATCTTTGAGAAACTCTACAAAATTATATTGCTGCTGCTTCTTACAACATATTTCTTCTCCAACAGGTCTCAAAGTGAGAGGACACTTGGCCTCTGATAAATAATTCAAATTTGTTTCTTAATGTAATTCACCTGAAAGATCCATACTTTTTATTTGAGTATGGATGTTTTCATTCTACGTAGTTGAGATAACTCATTATTGCATTTCCTAGTGAGAACTTTGTTCCCTACATTAAAAAAAATATGAATTTCCTTTGAAGACAACATAGTACAATTCTCTATGGAGGAGGAACTAATATCACAGTTACTTACAAAGTTACTTGCTTGTCTTTTAGGAATAATAGGCCTCTTATTCCTGTACCTCCCTTTACTCTTTTCCACGTTATGGTGCTTAAATGCTCTTGGCTTTGTTTTGCCCACATAAGGCCTGCCTGCAATTACAAGAGAAGACATTTGTACTGGAAATGGTTGCTCTTTGCTGCTCAGAATTACTGCTGCCAGATCTCTTCTCTTCCAATTTTCCCTCTGAACAAAGATGATGAAGATAGGAATTATTGATTTTTCCCATTCACACAACAATGGTTTAACAATCATTTATGGGTTGTATTTCTACCTTCAGATCCCAAGTAGAGTGCTTCTGTTTTAACAGGTGGAAATAATTGTAATAAGTGATATGGCATACAGGAAAAAGAAAATAAAAGAATACTTGGGGGGAAAAAAGTAGTTGCAAAATGAGGCAAATTAGCAAAAACAAAAAATGAGAGGTAATCCGTGAAAAACTTGCTAATTGTCCAAGTTTGCTGCTGGCTGACTGAATCCAGTATATTTATGGCGTACGCTTCAAACCCAGAAAAGTTCCTGTGCTGACAGGAGGAGTTAAGTGTGTTCTAAACATCAGCCTGATACAAACCAGCTTCTTTTTTCTGTTCCAAGTTTCCAGCTCTTGGCCCACAAGCAAAGTGACGTTTGGCCCAGAATCCCCACAGCTGTCATTTCCAACAGGGGCCAGAGCAATTTTGTCCACTGGTGCGGAATGTTCCATGAAGTGACCAACAGTACACATTCCAGGCTTTACATGATTCCATGCCTTACATTAGGCAACTGGAAAACAGAAGGTTTACCTGCAAATTGGGACCACCTTTTAGAAAACAGCCATTGCTTGGAAGACTTTATATAAGCAGTAGCTACAGATCAACACAGAGACTGGAAGCTTGTCCAGAACAAGGAATTGAATTGGATTGGATTGTCCTGGGGAAAATTACCCACCTTTGCTGATAAACCCGGATCAGTGATTTCAACAGTGTTCTTTATACACCTAGCATGTTCTAGTAAATATTTAATGCATCTATCAATGAAGAGTCCTTTGTTCGTTTTATTAAGTCATGTTCCTTGGTACCTGCAAGTAGGATGGTAAAATTGATCTTCTATATTCCTGAAATAAAGTGATTGTTCTTGGTAAATGATTAGTGTGATGTGAGCTGCTACTCTTTTATAATCAAATCATGTCATTATCTTTTTCTTTTTAAGCTTGAGTTCTTATTAAAGTATAATCACTGACATATGTCAGATTTCCCAGAAATTTTAAGACTAAGATATGTGTGTTGTTGGCTGTCTTCATTTGTTTCTGCTGCCATAACAAAATACCTGAGACTGTGTAATTTACAAAGAACAGAAATTTGTTTCTCACAGTTCTGGAGAATGAACAGTTCAATATCATGACATTGCTAAGTTCACTCTCTGGTGAGGACCTTGTCTCTACTTCCAAGATGGCATCACGTTGCTGCATCCTCCAGAGAAAAAGAATGCTCTGCCCTCACATAGAAAAAAAGAACCTAGCTAGTTCCCTCCAGCCCTTCTATAAGGCTGTTAAAACCATTCGTGAAGGTGGTTAATCTTAATCACCACCCAAAGGTTTCACCTCTTAATACTATCACCTTTGGAATTATGTATGAAAATCTGAATTTGGGAGGAACACACACAATCAAGCAATAGCAGTGGCTCTTGGCAGTGTGTTGGAGAAAAAGGACTGCCCATCAGAAGAAGATGAATAGTGATGGAGCATCAGCAGCATTAGCCAATCCCATAAGGATAGCATTGCAGAGATAGTTTGAATGGAGATGAGAGTCTAGGCTGACATATCAAGTATCAACCAATCATAGGGTAAAGGCTGTCTTAAAGGAGAGTGTACAACCTTAGAAGAAGTAGTTCCATTTGGATGAGGGCAATTTCCATAGAGGGATTCAGCAGTGAGCCTTTAGATGTCACCTCTCTCAGCAGCTAAGTAATAAGCATGCCACTCCTGAGAGGGGATCTTGTTGGCCAAGGGAGGCTTACCACAGTCATTGACTATGGTCTGTTCCTTACACTCTAATTACTTACTTGATAATTTAAACTTACTTCTTTTGGAAACGGCTGCTCCAGGATTCCTGTTGATTTTGTTTCCAGGAGGGGTTAGTAGGGAATTGTAAAGTGCCTGGCACTACACGTGGTCATGAGCTTCTAATCAATACGCATGATTTTCCTCCCTACGACCCGTTCTAGATTCCCCTAATGTTGTCTAACATCTCTTTTAGTGTAGTTGGCTTAGCTTGGTAGGGTGCTCCAAACCCTTATTACAGGCAAACCTCAGAGATATTATGTGTTTGATTCTAGACTAACGCAATAAAGCAAACGTTGCAATAAAGTGAGTCACACAAATATTTTGATTTCCAAGTGCATATGAAAGTTGTTCATACTGTAGTCCATTAAGAGCACAATAGCATTATGTCTTTAAAAATCTACCTACTTTAATGAAAAAATACTTTATTGCTAAAAAAATTCTAAAGAACATCAGGTGGCAGAGGATTTTGCCTACATTTTGAGGGATGCTGATTGATTAGGGTGGTATTAGCTGAAGGTGACTGTGGCAGTTTCTTAACATAAGACAATGAAGTTTATTACACCTATTAACTCTTCCTTTCACAAGAAATTTCTCTGTAGCATGTAATGCTCCTTGATATCATTTGACTCACAATAAAACTTCCAAAATTGGAGTCATTCTTCTCAAGCTCTGCCACTGCTTTATCAACTAAGTTTATGTAATATTCTAAATCCTTAGTTGTCATTTCAACAATATCCATAGCATCTTCACCAGGTAGATTTCATTTCAGGAAATTACTTTCTTTTCTCATTTATAAGAAACAACTCCTCATCTATTCAAGTTAGATCATGAGATTGCAGCAATATAGTAACATCTTCAGGCTTTCCTTCTAATTCTCTGTTTTTTCACATCTTCAGTTACTTCTTCCACTAAAATGTTTCTTGTTTTTCCTAACATTGGAAGTTCTGAGTTTTGACTAAATTTCTTGTAACACATTCCTTTATTGAAAATGTTCTAATTATTTTATCGTTATTAGACTGGGGTTATAGTTGGGAAAAAAGAAGATCACAGAGTGAAGTGCCATTTTTATCACCTGTCAAGGGTACAAACAATATCACTTAGGACTATTGATATGAATTATGGTCTTGACTGAAGTAATTTTTGTCAGATTTCTCCACTGTAAAGTTATAGTGCTCCCCACACACTTTCCATACTGCAGTCTTTGGCAGAACATCACTATATCAGCTCCCACTTCAGGAGTGGATGTTATGCTTCCCCTTTCTTAGAGTGAATCATCTACATAGTTTACTTGGAATTCATTATGTGAGATTTGTCTCTTCCCCTCCATTTATTAATTTATTAATTCATTTGATGATATTGATATGAAATCATAAATATTTATTTTATACTTTAGGTCACAATCCAATACTCCTTTATTTTGATACTCAAATTGTTCCATCTTTGGACATCAAGAGCTCTTTCAATTGACTCCTGTGTCACTTTGATATACCCTTATTATTGTAGATTATTATTTCTGTTGTATTGCTTCCTTAATTTCTGGTACTACCGGATTCTCCAGGCTCATTTTGAGTATTTCCTCTTCCAGTCTAAATCAGATGTATCTTTAGGAGACTCTATTTTCTTTACTGGAGATGAGATAGAAACCAAGATCTGGGTATTAGGTGTGCTCAGTGCTATTGGGGTGAGACTATTTTAGTTGCTCCCAGCTAGTAGTAAAAAGCAATACTAACCCACATATATATTAGGGACATATATTAAGTGAAACATGATTTCTTATTGATATCTCCCATTCTAATCTGATACCACATACATCATGTAGTCACTTTCTTTGTTATGTATAAATTTTTACTCAAACATTAAGAATGTATTTCTCATCACATGTCATCCACTTAATTGTTCAGTTACAGTATTCATGTACTTTAGCACATGTGTTAACCTTTACTCTCATGAGAAACAATTTTGCCAACTATTGCTTATTGTGCCATTCCTTTTGCCTTTAATGTTGCAGATTCCATTCATCTTCAAAATTACTTAGATTGGTACCTCTTCTCATATCCCTTTCAATGATATTATTTTTTACATTTGTATTATAGTCAGCTTATCCTGTCACAAATGGCATTATATCCTGGGAAAGATCCTTGACCTCCCATGTTTTTCCTTTTAAATTTGTAAATGTTAAGATTAACTGTTTTTACAGGGATGAAGCCAACTTGATCATTGTGGATAAGCTTTTTCATGTGCTTCTGGATTCAGTTTGCCAGTATTTTATTGAGGATTTTTGCACCAGTGTTCATTAAGGATATTGGCTTGAAATTTTCTTTCTTTGTTGTATCTCAGTCTGGCTTTGGTATCAGGATGATGCTGGCTTCATAGAATGAGTTAGGGAGAAGTACTTCTTTTTTAGTTTTTTGGAATACTTTCAGAAGAAATGGTACCATCTCTTCTTTGTACCTCTGGGGTTATTCAGCTGTGAATTCTCTGATCCTGGGTTTGTTTTTGGTTGGTAGGCTATTTATTACTACCTTAATATCAGAACTCATTATTAGTCTATGCAGAAATTCAATTTCTTCCAGGTTCAGTCTTGGGAGGGTGTATGTATCCAGGAATTTATCCATTTCTTCTACGTTTCCTAATTTATGAGTATAGAGATATTTATGGTATTCTTTGATGGTTGTTTGTGTTTCTGTGGTGTCAGTGGTGATATCCACATTATCATTTCTGAATGTGTTTATTTGATTCTTCTCTCTTTATTAGTCTAGCTAATGCTCTACTAATTTTTTTTTTTTTAAATCTAGCTTCTGGATTTGTTGATATTTTGAAGGGTTTTGTGTGTCTCTATCTCTGTCAGTTCATCTCTGATTTTGGTTATGATTCCTTTTCTGCTAGTTTTGGGGTTTGTTTGCCCTTTAGTTCTTTTAGGTCATATTAGATTGTTAGGTTGTTAACTTGAGATCTTTCTAGATTTTTGATGTGAACATTTAGTGCAATAAATTTTCCTCTTAAAACAGCATTAGCTTCATCCCAGAGATTCTGGTACATTATCTCTTTGTTCTAATTAGTTTCAAATAACTTATTTATTTCTGCCTTAATTTCATTGTTTACCCGAGTCACTCAGGAGCAAGTTGTTTAATTTCCATGTAGTTGTGTGGTTTTGAGTTAATTTCTTACTCTTGAATTCCAATTTGATTATGCTGTCGTCTGATATACTGTCTGAATAATTTCATTCCTTTTGGATTCACTTAGGAGTATTTTACTTCCAATTATGTGATTGATTTTAGAGTAAGTGCCAGGATGCAAGGTTGGTTCAACATATGCATATTAATAAATATGATTCATCACATAAACAGAACTAAAGTCAAAGGACACATGATTATCTCAATAGATGCAGAAAAGGCCCTTGATAAAATTCAACATTTCTTTATGTTAAAAACTCTTAATAAACTAGATACTGAAGGAACTCAACTCGAAAAATATGAGCCACCTATGACAAACCTGCAGCCAATATCATACTAAATGGGCAAAAAAGCTGGAAGCATTCCCCTTGAAAACTGACACAAGGAAAGGATGCCCTTTCTCATCACTCCTATTCAATAAAATATTGGAAGTTATTGCTATGGCAATTAGGAAAGAGAAAGAAATAAAGGATATTCAAATAGGAACAGGAAGTCAAATTATTTTTGTTTACAGATGACATGATTCTATATCAAGAAAATCCCATTGTCTCAGCTTCAATGTTTCTTAATCTGATAAGCAACTGCAACAAAGTCTCAGGATACAAAATGAATGTGCAAAAATCGCTAGCATTTATGGACAAAAACAACAGGCAAACTGAGAGCCAAATCATGAATGAACTCCCATTCACAATTGCTACAAAGAGAACAAAATATCTAGGAATATGGCTAACAAAGGATGTGAAGGAACTCTTCAGTTAGAATTACAAACCACTGTTCAAGAAAATTATAGAGGACTCAAACAAATGGAAAAATATTCCATGCTCATGAACAGAAAAAATCAATTTTGTGAAAATGGCCATACTTCCCAAGTAATTTAAAGATTCAATACTATTCCCATTAAGCTACCACTGACCTTCTTCACAGAATTAGAAGAAAAAACCTACTTTAAAATTCATATGAAACCAAAAGAGAGCTCATATAGGCATCATGCAACCCAACATCAAACTATACTACAAAGCTACAGTACCAAAAACAGCATGGTACTGTTACAAGGACACGTATACTGATGGAACACAATAGATAAATCAGAAATAAGACTGCACACCTACAACCATCACAGCTTTAACAAACCTGGCAAAACAAGAAATGGCAAAAGGATTCCCTATTTAACAAACGATGTTAGAACTGGCTAGCCATATGCAGAAAATTGAAACTGGACTGTTTCCTTCTACCATATATAAAAATTAACTCAATATGGATTAAACACTTAAATGTAAAACCCCAAACTATAAAATCTCTAGAAAAAAAATTTAGCCAATATCATTTAGGACATAGGCACAGGCAAAATTTTCATAATGAAAATATCAAAAGCAATTGCAACAAAAGCAATAAAAATTGCCAATGGCATCTAATTAAGCTAAAGTGCTTTTGCACTGCAAAAGAAACTATCATTGGAGTCAACAGCTTAAGTACACTGGGATTCTATAAATTTTTTGCTTCTTAGAAAATTAGCACATCTTAAAGTTCAGTTTAATTATATGACACCTAGCACAAGTGACTCCACTCTGACTTGGTCTGGTCTGTTGGGACTAAGTGCAGAAAGTCAGTCAAAATAAATACTTCTCATAGATTTTATTTAACAGAATATAAGGCATTCTTTTGGAAGGCTTCCTTTCAGAAAGTACAGTGGTTTGGGACCATGGACAGCTAAAGAAAACATGTAGATAGATAAGTTTATTACAAGACCTAAACATTCTGTGTGTTACCTTGATAGCTTCAGGTTTCATGGGGCTACAATCATCTAGCCATGAGTTTCCCTGCTCCTGCCAGATCATTCTCAAACACTGAGAAAAGTTCTCCACTCAGCTATCAGGTGGACCAGCTGCACCAGTCCTCTGGTGCAGTCCTCTGGTTACTATAAAATCTGCCTAACATAGTCCCTACTGGCTCACTCTATTTCTAAATAAATAGGCCTGCCAATGTGACCCTATATGGAGTGTAGTGTTCCCCTTCCCCAGGCTGTGAGGATCTGTGACTAATAAACTGCTGCCAATTTTATCTGTACAGTTTTTGGTGTCACAAATCTGGCCATTTCACACTGTTTAGGGTGAGATATTCCTTTCCCAGTGCATAAATAGGAGGTGATCAGAATAACATGGAGTATCTAAAAGGAAGAGGAATGAAGCAAGAACAAGAAAGAAGAATATTAAAGAAGAACTACAGAAAGATTGCATAAAAACAAAAAGTATTCCTTTAGACAATGATAGAATTAATTTAAAAACTGGCATAACTGAGAAAAAAGTACTATTTTCTATAAATTACATGTTTTTGTTACAAAATTTGAATACAAATAACATTTTTAATAACATCAATAAGCATTTTCTTGAATAAAATAGTTTAAGAAAGAAAAATAGAAATGTCAGATTGTATAGGAATGTCGTAGACTTTCTAAAGATGTTGTAACTTCAGTATTCACCCTTATCTTTAGAAATATGGAATCAGAACGGTGAGCAGTTTTTCCTGCTGGTTCTGTTGAATTTCCCTTAAACCAACAATCACCAAAGGTATGCCCGTGTGAATAGAAGTACTTCTCTAAAAAGAAACCAATAGGGGGCTTGTTCCAAGAAATGCTTTACTAGGTAAGCAGGCTAAACATGCTGAGCAGCAGTTTAGAGGCACTCTGCTAGGTTTCCTTTTTATTTATTTACTTTTGTTTTCAGCCTCTGAAGTCCAGGCTGTTGATAATTATTCAGATCGTCTCAAAAGCACAGTTGCTTTACCCAAAGGCACTGCCTTTATAGAATTGAACTCTTTGGATTGATGTACTCTTTGTATAAATTCCTTCTTTAGATTAAAAAATAAAAAGAAAAATATTAAATTTCTTATGATTTCCTCTGTTTGATAAAAAATGAAGAACTTGATACTAATTAAAAGATTTCATAGTGTATTATTTTTTATAATGCTCACCCTCATTTTAATGTAAGATGTCGGCTTATATCTTTTTTGAATGTGAGAAAAAAGAAAGTGAGAAACTTAAGCAATATTGAAACTCTTCTAATGAAATGAGAGTGTGATGAGGATTACAGTAGGTGTTATAATTTTTTGATAACTCTCCTAAAACTCTTTTATTCATTCCCATTCTTCTGAAACAACCTATTATTTTGTTCTCCTATAATGTTTTATTTAAAGTGCCTCTAAAAACAGGTATTAGATTGAAACACAGTGAATTATACATATGTTAAGTTGGTTTTTTTTTTCTGATTTTATATTTACCCATCTTTATATTTCTAGCATGGTGGCAGGCTCTAAGTAGATATTCAAAACTATTTATTGAAATGAATTGAATGTGCTGTTTGTACTGTTAATTACTCCTTGTTTTCCACTAATCACAAGTAGCAGTTATTGGCATCTTTACCTACAGCCCCACTCAAATATAATGGGATCAATAAGGGCATCACTACAGGGAAAAAAAAAAAAAAAAAAAAAAAAAAAAAAAAAAAAAAAAAAAAAAAAAAAAAAACTTTAAAACTATTTGACTCAAGAGGGATTAACCTCTAATCTAAAAGGGAAAGAAGAAAGGAACTTTGTCATTGCAAACAATCTTGATGTTAACTGGTTCAGAGCCTCAGTTCCCTCTTAGATTTAGAACTTGTCCTCAACTTGGCCCCTGAGTTTCATCTGACTTTTAGAATGCCTGAACACAAACTTGTCTTATCGCCCATTCTTTGACGTGCTCTACTCACCCTGCAAATCCAATTCGATATGTTTCTCTTTGCCAAGCCACTCTCTGGGCTGAGACTGAAGATTCCAAATCAATGGAAGTAAGAGATGGGTTGCTGGATGGAGCCATCTTTGTCAAGACCAGCAGCCATGTCACTTCCCAGCAGTCTCGATTTTCGACTCTTTACCCCAGTTTCATTTAATTGAATATCAGTATTCAGTATCGTCTGACTGGGTTCTATTACCGCTTTGCTTAATTCTCCAATTTTCTCTTCTCTAATTGCGCCTAGGCATGCTTTGCATTCAGTCACTCTTTTGTTCATGGGAACTTCATTTTCAGCAAAGAAAAATCTTTAAATCTGTGAAGATGTCTTGAAGGGCTATGGTGGCTGAGCTCACTTAGCCCTGTCAAATCTAAAATGCATCTCTTACAAACAGAAATGGGAGCAGAGCAAGCATGACATGGAGGAAAAGAGGACATGGAGATATTAGTGGGATTTCATATATAGTTGCCACAGACTAGTTCTACCTAATGGTTTCCATATGAAACCCTCCATTAAAATTTTGGGCCTCAGCCTTACAAAGCGTTTCCACCTATTAAAATACTATTTACACAAATTTTGATCAGTTATGTCTCAGTGTGAATGTCTTTAGCACAATATTTCCCCAAAGCACAGTTTAGCAGTGGAAAGGGACTATTTCTCACAGGTAGCTGCATAACTGAGGCCTTTGGGGCGGATTCCCCAGAGATGAGGTAAGTAGAGCAGAACGGAATAGCTGAGAACTCTGGAAAATAAAACGTAAGGTTCTCAGGAAGAACTGCCTTGTCTTTTCTTGTTGCTTAATCTCCCTATCTTGGTCCTATACGGAAATAGTAGCAATGTCTAAGATCAGAAAGGTTAATTTACTCTAAGTAAATTATGTATAATAATGGAAAAGGTTTTTGCAAATGTCCATACAATCCTTAAGAATTCTGGAGTTTCCTACTGCTTATCCTACTTGAGGCAACATACGCTAAGCAGTTGGTATTTCAAGCAGCCAGCACTTTCCAAAAGACACAAAATGTCATTGTCTTAGTTCTGTGTTGCTCTCCACAGATAACTAACTTAGACTTGGTATTCTTATCCTTCATTGAATCACTATTTGGAGATTGGCTGCCCTTTACTGAGGTCTTTTTTTTTTTTCAATTCATCAAAGTTTTGTTTTGTTTGTTTTTTCAATTTATCAAAGTTTTGTTTGTTTGCTTGTTGTGTGTGTGTGTGCGTTTGTGTGTGTATTTGTATGTCTATTTTACCTTAGAGTTTAGTATTTATTTGATCTACTAAACATTCACAGGAATTTTTAACTCGAATCTGTTAACCCTAGAAGTAAGCATTTATTTTTTTCCTTTATCTAATAAAAGACTCCTCTAAATCAATATTGGAATGACTCATATATTCTTTTACCATGATCAGCCACTGAGGATTTTTGTGTTTCTCCTTCTATGATATAACTGATTCTTATTATTTGGCATTTTTGAAGCAAGAACAGTGTTTTGAATTCATTATCGGGGTCCTTAGCTGGATATTTGCCTCCTGTGAATTCAGGCCCTTCATAGTTCAGCTTTCTCTAGAACATAATTGCAAGCTCTACATCCTCTCCTCTGTTACTTTAAAAAAAATGCCTCTGTTAGATTACCTGCCTTCTTTCGGTAAGACCCTGTGAGAGTCCTCTAATTTTTGAAGGCTTGCTGGATTCCAGTTCACCATCAGGATAAGAAGAAAATGAGAATATTTTTGTCCCTTGCTATGGGGAAGTACCTTAAAGCAATCTCTCGCCAAATGTCCTCCTGACTCTCATTTCCCACCTGCACCCCAATACACAGGCACCAGGAGATCTCAGTAGGACAGCCAAGTGCTTCGTGCAGAAGCAATTAGACAAGGTTATAAGATTCTCCTCACGTTCTCCTCTGTGTTCCCCGCAGTTTATGTAGCTTTCAGGGTAAGCAGGGAGCACTGGAGAAGTCACCAAGCTCACAGAACCTCTCCCGCAAGCAAATCATTTCAATGTATTACATTTGAAAGTAATTTACAAGTTAGAATTTAGGCCTTCCAACATACTAACTCTTTCTCCCTGCATAGTTCAACACATAATGCTTAATAGAAACTTTACCTATAAAAAACTCCTACTTTGGAAGGGGGTGTGATTTAGTCCCCAAATGACTGGGAGTAGATTCCTCATCAAAAAATTTATGAAATTGCAATGAGGCAATCTTATTTTTGCAAAAAAAAACCTTTTAATATTAATATATTGAGTCAGTCTTTCTTACTTACAATTAAGTTTGAGCACCAATTATGCAATTTGCCAAGCTGGGTGGTCTGTTTAGTACTGACAGTTGGCTACAAAGAATAACTAAGAGATTTAGAATGTGATGCCATAATTTCTCCTGGGACATCTACATCAGCAGTCTTTAAACTGCAAGAAAATTAAGAAAAAAAAATAAGAGAAAAAAGAAGAGGAAAGTCTAGCAGTTGGCAGCTAGAATCTAAGAGCCAAAGAAGGCAGACTGGGCTGTTACCAAAAGGACATGAACCAAAAACAAAAAAACAAAGCATTCACAGACAAACCCATTGTGTGATCCTGGAGGAGCATGACAGTAACCCAGAGACTCTATGATGAAGCTAGCTAAAAAAGACACCATGAACCACAAAAATATGTATCTCCTCTTCCAGCTAACATGAATGGTCACTATCTGATCACCAGTAACAGCTCTAATTTCACATTAATCCTCTCATCTCTAGCTAAAGGTTACCTAGATACCCAATCACAATAGTGCTTCTGCTTCCTGATGGCCTGAAATTCAGAAATGATTACTGCTTTCTGTACAACTTCCTTAGAATCATCTTGTACATATTCGAGTTCCATAATATCTTCATAACTCTTTTACCAAGATGCTGTTTGTTTGCTCTTACGTGTATTGTTCTTTGCTGCTGGAAGCTAAATAAACCCAACTTTGTTTGAGTACAGGTCTGTATCTAGAGGTCATTGCCGTTTTTAACAAATGTTAAAAACATAACACTTGTAAAATGAATACTTTTGTACTTACAATAATTCATATGCTGAAACTATACCCTCTACTGTAACAATATTAGAAAGTAGGGTATTTGGAAGTTAATAAGGATTAGATGAGGTCAGGAGAATTGAGCCCTAATGAATGGAATTTTTGTCCTTATAGGAATCCCAATAGAGCTTGCTTGCTCTCTCTGCCATTTGAAGACAATACTAGGAGACAGGCAATTGTGAACCAGGAGAGTATTAGGCCATTCTTGCATTACTATAAAGAAACAGCTGAGACTGGGTAATTTATTGTTTTAAAAACATGTTTAATTGGCTCATGGTTTTTCAGGCTATATACAGCAAGCATGGCACTGGCATCTGCTCAGCTCCTGGGGATGCCTCAAGGAACTTAAGGTGAAGAGGGGCTGGGAGAAAGTGCCGTATACTTTTAGACTGCCAGATTTCATTTGGACTCAGAGGAAGAGCTCACTTATTACCAAGGGGATGGCCCAAGCCATTCATGAGAAATCCACCCTCATGATCTCAACACCTCCCACCAGGCCACACCTCCAACACTGGGCATTATATTTTAACATGAGATTTGGGTGGGGACAAATATATAAACTATATCAATGCCCTCACCAGACATTAACTCTACTAGCACCTTGTTCTTAGACTTCCCAGCCTCCAGAACTCACTTTGAGAAATATATTTATTTGGATTGTTTTTAATCCACCCAGCTTATGATACTTTGTTATAGCAACCTAAATGGAATAAGGCAGCACTTTTTACAGATTATTAACTATAAGGACTTTATTGTATCTAAATAGTCTTAAAATATTTTTAAATTGCATTCATTGATTCTATTTCCAAATTAGTAAAGTTTGACTACTGTAAGAAATTTGGAAAACACATAATTACATTTTTAACAAACACCTTTTTTAGCCAAACCATTATCAGCACTAGTACTACTGTTACAGATACTAATACTATCTCCATCACTTATTGATACTTATAGAGTATCAATGACACAAATAAACAAGTTATATGCAATAACGTAGTAAGGTAGAGTTTTTAATCCTTATTTCACAGATTAGAAATCTGCAACTGAGAAAGTTCACAAACCTAGCAAGTGGCAGAGGTAGTATTTAATCCCCTATGTGTATTAAAAAATATTATTTACATGAGCTCACTTTGTCTTATCTACTTTTTTAAAGGTTCTAACTCTAAATACCATCATATTTTAAAATGCTAGGGGTTAGGAGTTTAACATTTGAATTTAGTGGAACACAATTCAGCTCATAATATTAATACATGGTCTCATTTTCTTTTTTAAAAAATATATGAAAACTTTGTATTATGTTGCATATATGATAGAGTTCTTTACATAATTATCATGAGTATTTATAGCACTAAACATTTTATAAATATAATTTCTAATGCTATTAAATTATATATTAGTGTAGATACCCATATATTTTATTTCATAGTCTCTTGGGATAAGAAATTACTGAAGCTTTCTATCTTTTTAGAGAACATTGTTGCTTTTTATTCAAAATTTTATTGAAAGTGAACTTCGCATGGGTGCTGGCTCCAAGAGACTCCTTCTTTATAACATCATAGAACTGACTAAAAAATATCTCACATATGGTTAACAATATTTGTGTTGATTCAAAATATGTTTAAATTTACTCTATCAAAACATTTCAAAATTTGATAGATATACATAGCAGATTCAAAACTTGTTATATCTAAGTCAACCTGAGGAATTACTAGTTTACAAACCTCGTGCTACAGAAAAGAAAGTTGAAACACTGTTAAGAGAAATTACTTGCTAAGTTCTGTTGTAGGCAGATTCAACATTTAAATCAGGCTTCTGTACTTTACATAACCATTTCTTAGAGCTTTTGATTTTTAATTGAAATAGTAGAAAGGTTTTTTAAATTGAGTGTCCCTGAAATCCACTGACATACTCTACATTTTGTGTGCTTGTAGGGGGTAAATGTTGTAAGTAGGATCATCATATAAAGTAGAGTCTAAACCGGGAGTCTCTCATTTTTTTATATAATGTGCTTTTTAACAGCCACAACCACACATAGGTATAAACCAGAACGGAATCAGGCAAATCAGGACCTATCATCAACATAATCATAAGCAAAATTCCAACTGTGCTCAAGAGACTATGAAGTCAAATCATATGCCTGAAATCCAAATACGTGATTGCTAACCACCAGTACTTTTGTTTCTCTTTTCCAAAAGGTCGGCAAAAATGTTCAAACACTTCACCAATGGGCCGAAGGGTACACAATCAAAATAGGTTTGAATAATGAGTGGAGCACAATACCATCTTATCATGAAATATAAAGTACATCTTTTAAAAAATGTACACACACATATAATTATGTATGTATACATGCATATAAGTGCAATTTATTTATACAAGTAAAACATACAAATAATTATTTACATTTTTTGCAATTTAGCAAATAAAATATAATAAAAGCAACATCTGCCAGAAAAGTGAAGCAAGAAATTTCAAATTCTTCCTTTCCATTAAAAAAAAACAAAACAAAACAAAACAAAACAAAAACCAGTTGAAAAGTGGGTAAGAACTGTTGGAATCAATTTTTTTTGAAACTCTAGGTATTAAACAAAGGCTTCTGAAAAGCTTTGTTGGGACCTCTTACTCAAGAAAAAACTAGGGACTATTTATCCAAGAAAAAGAATGGCTGATTCTTGGTAATAACAGCGAACTTTGTGGCATTTTAAATTGCTCCTAGCCACTCTTTACTCCCCAGCTTGGCACCCATGAAATTAACAGGCTGAAGATGTGCATGATAGCTTATACCTGTAATTCCAGCACTTTGGAAGACAGAGGCAAGAGGATTGCTTGAATCCAAAAGTTTGAGACCTGTCAAGGCAACAGAGAGAGACCTTGTCTCTACAAAAAATTAGAAAATTAGCTGGGTGTGGTGACATGCACCTATAGTTTTGGCTATCTGGGAGGCTAAGGCGGGAGGATTGCTTGAGCCTGGGAGATAGAGGCTTCTGTGAGCCATGATCAAACCACCACACTCTCACATGGGCAACAGAGTGAGAGCCTGTTTCAGAACAAATAAGAAAAAAAGAAAAGAAAGAAGAAAATAAGAGGCTGCATTCCAGTACCAAAGGGTACTTCAAAGAAGAATTAATTGTAAAAAACTGTAATTATTTGATCTGACCTGTCCAGTTGCTTGCTGAAAGAACAGCTTAAAAGTCTTGTGTTTATTTTTAAAAATGTTAAGCTCACTTAATACTAAAGCTGATTCCCAGGTTGTATGGCAAAAACATCCATAAACTAATATCCTTGGTTGCCATGGCCTGAAGTACTAGATAGCAGTTGCAACAATAATAAGCTAATGGAAAAGCTTGAGAAGAAAGGCTCAGGAATGAAATGTTACTAAGAGCTTTGAAAAGCTCCAACATATTCCTGGAAGCTAAAAGCCCATCCACATGTTCAGAACTGTATGTGTGTTAAGCAAATATATAAGAAGACTTTGCTAAGATCTCATCTTCTGCTGAACCTAAAGCGTAATGAAAGCCAGAAGTGAAGGCTAAGGCAGCGTCATTAATTGCCTTGATGAATGTGCAAAATGTGCCCCAAATAGACACAACATTCTTCAGGAAAGATTAGAAGATTTTTTGGTTCTAGTCACTTAAAAAAAAAATGGCCATTAGCTGATCACAAAGAAAACATAACAGAAACTCCGGAGAAATATATAAAAAAGAATACGGACCTTATGGACCAAGTTCACAATAGTACCAAACAAGCAACAACAACTATAACAGAATGAACAACAAATCTTGACAACCCCTGGGAAGGATATGGAATCTAATTTCCAAAGTCGGTGCATTATAATAGTCAAAGTGTCCAGTTTTCAGAAACAAAAAGTATAGCAATAGACAGAAAACAAAATACTTTGATATGATCTATGCCTGAGAAAGTTAAGGTTTACTGACTAAGAACTTCTAGGATTGTCATTCAAGATCTACAATTTGAATAAATTTCTTACATGATTCTAGGTCTAGATCACATTTGTACCTAAGCATATTAGCCAGGTTTTTTTTTTTTTTTTTTTTTCAAACTTTATTTTAGGTTCGGGGGTACTTGTGCAGGCTTGTTATATAGGTAAATTGGATGTCATAGGGGCTTGGTGTACAGATTATATCACCATGTATGTAATAAGCATAGTACATATTGGTTGGTGTTTATTGACTTAAAGTATTTCTACATGATCAAATTATAGAATTCCCTAATTTGAAATGGCGTCAATGGCCTTGAGGTTAAACTTACTTTTAATGCATGTTTCCAGTAATAAGAAAAAAGGCTCATTACAACAGTTGCAATGGGAATCTCATGAAATTTTGTATTTCTAAAGACTGTAACAATTACACATATATTCTCATTTTTTGAATAATGTAAAATTAATATTACCGTGCTCATTTTCCAGTTACAGAAAGTTATTTTCATAAAGGTTAAACATGGGATCACATATCTATTTAGTGACATTACTAAAATTAAAAGAAAAATATACCATTTTTTTTCATTTATAAACATACAACACATGCACATGTACATTTATACAAATATGTGCATAGAAAAGATATTCAGCAAGTTATTTTCAGATATTTTATTTAATGAAGTGATGGTTAGGGTTTTTAAAAATATCTATCTTTTTAATTTAAAAACATTATTTTGGAGGAAAGAAGTTTATTTTTGTGTAATTTTAATTTATTTAGAACTGTCAAGAAATTCCAATATGTCCTTTATTCAGTTTTACCAGATGTCTGTATTTTGCTCCATTTGCCTTACCTTCTCTTTTTCTCCATATATATTAAATATGTGCATATATGTCTGTCTGTCACTCTCTCTCTCTCTCTCTCTCTCTCTCACCTTAAACAACTCCCATTAGCATTTGTTTTAATGCAATTCTATGAGCAATTAATTACCTCAGTTTTTGTTTACTGAAAATACCTTTACTTGGCAATCATTTTTGAATGACATTTTTGCTGGTTATAGTATTCTGGATTGACAGAATTTATTTCTCTTTTTCTTCATGTAATTTCATTTTTTCCTTGATTTTCAGAGTTATTTATAAATAGTAAGTTATTATGCATATTGTTTCAATAAGGTTTTTTATTTGAAATTTTTTAAAAAGACACCTTTAGCTTTCATCAGTTTAATTATGTGCCTAAGCATGGTTCCTTTCTTTGCATGTATCCTGCTTGAGGTTTACTAAGCCTCTTGGAACTGTAGTTTTTTTGTTTGTTTTAGCTTAGTACAAACATGCCAGCAACAGCACATGGCAGGCCATTGCTGAGGGCATAGGTGCTTTATTGGAGAGGGGATGTGGGCAGGGGATGAGGAAGGTTACCCATTCCAGGAGGATGGGAAGAGTCCTGGCTGCCCCTGACAATGGGATATGCAAAGGGCTCTGCCCAGGCCACAGTCCAGATGGGAAGACACCAGTCAGTCACAAAGTCATGGGAGCGCCACACAAGCCTGGCTGTAGGCCCAGGAACCATATAGGGGCCTGAGGCAGGTCCCCTGCACATTCATCATTAAACTATACAGGATGAGGCTGTACATGAGTTAATTACAAAAGAGTCGTATTTACAAAAATCTGTACACACATTTGAAAAACTCACAAAATTGTCATCTATGTATCACAAGTTGCTAGACCAAAATATTAAAAATGGGATAAAATTATACATTTCTCAATTCTTTTCAAAAGGATTAATATTTTTAAAGCACATATATGCTACTTTCCATTAGCAAGACCCATGAAGGGACTGAGCAGTCAAGCCTTCCTTGAGCCCCCAAAGGCTTTGAACCATGGCCCAGCCAGGAGCTAGTGCCCAGGGTTGAGGCAGGGAGCCAGCCCACAGTGCAAAACAAAATGCTGAAACAGCAAAAGTAGGAAGATATCTTTGGCTAAAACTTTGGCATTAAATAAAAGAGGCAAACAGGATGGAAACACGCAGCCCTGCCAGCCAGGTTGGGGCAGAGCAGGGACACAGGCAATCTTGAAAGCTGACTCCAAGAGGGGTGAGAACCAGGCCTGGGCATGTTCCTGGATGGTAGAAAGCTGTGTTTCAACCAGTTTGGTGTGCCCAGGCAGGGAGCACATGCAAAAAAGGAACAGGGAAGGGCAGGTGGGCCACCCTGGCCACAGCCAGCTTATCAAGTAACTAAAGTGGATGTAGTGCAAATGTCGCAACCAAGTATTACAGACACGCTACCTGCTTGCCATAAGGGTCACATGGCAATGTGGGGCCAAAGGCAGGAGCTTGTTCTTATCCTCAGTGCCTGTGCCCTCAGTCACAGAAAAAGCCCCAAGTCTTCCCAATGTGCATGTGACAAGGGTTGATGTGTCCTGCCTCCTTGCATGTTAGTTGAGAGCTCCTGGGTCCAGGAATCAAGGCTCAAAGTTTGTGCTTCTCTTTGCAGTCTGTGTCCCCTGCTGACATCAGCAGGCCGAGGATGGACAGAAGAATATCTGGGCCGCTCAGCCCATGGCAGAGCACCCAGCCTGAGACCAACTTCAGAATATCACAGCAGCCCTTCAACACTGGCCAGGTGTCCAAGAAAACCCACAGGGTGGTACAGAGGCCCACTGGGCAGGATGTGAGGCACAGTTAAACAGGACAGAGGGACATGAGTGGTGATGTCCCTAGGGGAGCTCCGATGTTCTCAGGTGGGTACCAGGCCTGGGGGGGCCATACAGGGTCACCAAGAAAATGTGGTTGTTCTGCATGACCTCAAAGATCATTTGCTGAAGACCAAAGCAGAATGTGGAGCCAAATGGGCTGGTGGTGTTTGGGGAGGAAGACCTGTGCAGGACAACAGCCTTCTCCACAGGGTGACCTAGGAGCTCCTGGATGCTGTTCCACTTACTGTAGGTTGTGCACGTTTCTGTCTGACCATCTGCGTTTTCTTTCTTTATGACTAATAGGATCTTGAACTCACAGCAATGATAAATGTTGAAATTATAATGCCCAGGGTAACTGGTGTGTAGAACGAACTTCTTCACTTTGTGTGTATTTGCATCAAAGAGGATGTCCACTCCAAGAGTGAAATAGTTAAAAAAGTAGTCATTGCACTTCGAGGGAACTTGTTTATGAGGGGAAGGAGAATGAATTTTCATCTTGTCTTCTGATTTATAGAAGACTTTGTGTGGAGAGCCAAGCATGCTGAGAGCATCTTGGCAGGAATCACCAAAACACACTGAACATTCAAATACCCGCATCTTGGCATCTGTTAATAGGCCAGGTCCACAACCTGCAGTAAGTAGGCAAAGTCGTAAACCTGCAGGTCCAGTTCCATCTCGAAGAACATCTACACTCTCAGCATACACATTGCCCAGGAAACAGCTCAGAGGCATCATGGGAGCCTTGGTATCCTGTAGGCTGTTGCCACTGTAGATATACATTCGTTTTACAGTTGCTCCATGGGGTATCTGGAGAGAAGCCAGGCCGTGGGCAAAATTGGGCTCATACTTGGGAGCCTCGGTCCATGAGTCTAATTGAAAAGAGAAAGACAGTCCTCTGAAGTTGAGATGGAAGAGCTGCTCAGTGGAGTTGTACACTCCAGGATGGGTTGCACCAAAAGACTGGTCAATCTGCTCAATGGTAGGAGCTATGGCCTGAGAATTAAAATGCACGCCACAATATTTTAACTTTACTTTAGTCAAATCATATACTTCGATCACCTGTTCACTGTAGAGAACCTGGACATTTTTGATGATGGGACAGTGCTTCTGAAGAATGGCTACTGCCTGAGCCAGAGGCATTCCCAGTGTGAATTTCCATTGCTCGTTCCTCAAAGAGCGTTCAGGCACCACCTCCAGGTCCAGTATTGGTTCGGCTCGCCTGGCCCAGGCGGCCTCCCTGTGGCAGCGCAGACGGGACCGGAGCGCACCTCACTTCACCTGCGGCAGCCGCGGCGGTGGGGGCAGCGGCGGCCTGTTTTTTTTTGTGTGTGTGTGCAAAATTTTGGGAAATTTGAACCCTTATATATTGACAAATATGTTTTTCTCCTCTGTTAAGTTCTCCTCTCTCTGCAACTCCAATTCCTATTATCCTATGATTTGCAACTCTGTATGTAATTTTAACAGTTTTCTCTATTTTGTTCTTCCGAGTAGATAGTTTCTATTGACTTGATTTTCTTGTGTAGTATCTAATAAAATGTTAATTAAAGTTTTTATTTCATATAGGGTCATTTTTCAGCTCTACAATTTCATTTTAGTTTTTTAAATATAGTTTTTCTTTATCTACTACTATTTCCTGTCTGTGCATATTTATAATAACTACCTTTAAGTTCTTAATACAAATATCTGGCTCATCTCTCTTTTTTCCCTTGGCTGATTTCTCCTGAGACTACGAGTCACATTTTCTGTTTCTTTGCTTATTTAAAAAACTTCTGATGGTATATTTGGCATTGTTGATAATATATGAGATTATGTCATATCTTTTTCAAAAAAGGTTTTAATCGTAAGCTAAATTACTGGAAAATTATCTTGTCCCTAAAAGGGACAAGATAATTATTCTTTATTAAACAGGCCTAATATAGTTTAGGACCTAGTCCTAAATGATGCCTTTGACTTTAAGTCAGGGTTAATCAAATTATGACCCACAGTCCCAACCTGGCCTGTTACTTGTTTTCGTGAAAAGGTATTATTAGAACACAGTCATACTTGTTCATTTATGTCTAGTCGATGACTGCTTTTACATTATAATGGTAAATTTGAGCAGTTGTGACAGAAATTGTATGTCTCACAAAGTATAAAATATTTACTATTTAGCTTTCTACAGTAAATGTTCTAACCTTTATCCTGGAGCATGGTCCTTACTCTTCAGTCATGGCAATTAATATGCTACATATAAATGCCTGGGATGCTCAATAAGGTGTTTCTATTATGATAGGGTCAGAATTTTAATATGTCAATTTTTAAAAACTCTTGTGTATGAGTGTGAGAGAATGCAGAGTCTTTTAATGGCTTTTGCCCCTTGTCTATCAAATTGTTGGTCCCTTTATCTTAACTTTGTAGGTTTTTAAAAATAAGTCAGGGTAATTACCCTTTTACATTTTTATATGTCTTGCAAACATTTTCTCACAGTTATTCTTTCGACTTTGAATTTTGTTGACAAGCAAAAGATGCATTCTAATATAGTAAAATGTATTTACCATTTCCTTTAAGAATTCTCAACTCCAGCATCATGGCTATGTTGAACAAGAAAATGTTTTGTTCTAGGGAATTGACCTGTGCATTCTAGGATGTGCAGTCTCATTCTTGAAGTCTACCTACATACCAGTAGCACACACCTCATTTTCTTTTCCGTTATGACAAAACTATCCACAGACAGCTCTAGATGTAACCTGTACAACAAAATCATCCCCAATTGAGAACCACTATTTTATTGAATTTGAGCACTAAGTTATAAATATAAAATATTTTTCTACACTAAGGCCGAAGTGGAATTTCTTCTAATATTCCTATGGTTTTATTCATCCATTATTCATTTTTACATTTAGATACAGAAGTCATTTGGAGCATTTTATTGTGTATGTTACAAAGTATGGATATATTTTATTGTTCTATATAGTTATATGGTTGTTTCATCATTACTTACTAAAAATTACATCTTTGTTCTAATGATTTGAAATAGATATAATAATTTATATATATATTAGAATTTAATTCTGGATCTTCTAGTCTATTCAACTCTTTGCGACTATTTAAATTATATATAGATTGTATGGTATATTTAATACCTGATAGGGCTAATATACCATTGAAGCATTTTTTATGATTTTCTACTTATTTCTTTATATTTATCTTATATCCAATTTACTAAATTGTCTAGCATCACAAAATACTATTTGTATTCCTTTTGAGATGTTTTAAACTTTAAAAAGCAACTGAGATGCTTATGATGTCTACAAATCATTTATCCAAGTAAAAAGAAATATATTTCCATATAACTATATGTTTTTGTATCTTTTACAGTGTTTACAACATTTTTCTTATATAGCTTTCCCCATTATTTTTATTCATTTTTGTCTTCATTGTTGTTATGATACATAAGTTTGTAATAACCATTATTTCTTCAAACTGGCTATTTGTGCATACAAATTCTACTAATTCTGGGGAGTAATTTTATACTTTACTGATACCTTACTGATTTATCTTATTGTGTGGATAGATTTATGTATTGATTTCATGATTTAGCAGGTATACTATTTTATCATTAGCTAATAAAGCTAATTTAACTTTCTTGTTTCAATTCTTATTTTTCTAACAAATTTTCCATGAATTCTTACATTTACTGATGTCATGCGTTTAATTTCATGTAGTAGTGGAGACAGTGACTGTCTTTAACTCCTTCCTGAACTTTTGGAAAACCTAGAGTAAGTATTTTCCTAAAAGATGTAATGCTTCTTTTAGGATTCAGGTATATTCAAGCAAAGACATACACACAGACATTCACCTATACACAAACACAAAAATATACATATACAAATTTGAGAAAATATATATTCTATATTCTTGACTTTTATATCAGAATTGTTTATTGTGTTTTGGACAAAAGCTTTTTCAGTATTAACAGAGATAATAATAAAAGTTTTCTGTTTATATCTATTACTAGGGTTCATTATTATAATGGAGTTTTAAACATTGATTTGATCTTAGAATTATAGAATAAATCCCACTTATTTATTGTTTGCTATTTTTAAGTGATATTAAATTCTGTTTACTGGTATTTTATTATTTTTGCATTGATATCCATAACTGATATAATATTCCAATGGTTTTATTTATGTATTTAGTGCTGTATCAGGTTTAGTAAATAATACCCTTGTCTCATAAAAATAACTAAATCATTTAGATATTTTTCTTTAACTTTTATGAACTGTAAATAGTGTATGCATTTTCAGGATTATCTGCTCTTTACAAGTCAAATATCTGAGCCTGAAACTTTCGCTAGAATTGTTTCTTAAAAACTTTCTATATTTTTATTCAATTTATTCTGTTTAAGCTTTCTCTATTTAGTTGGGTTAAATTTTAAAAATCCAAGCCCCCAAGACTTTATCCAGCTCTTCAAAGATTTCAAATTCATTTGTATAAAGGCCTGCAAAATAGTCTGTTCAATTGTTGTATTCCTGCTATTTCAATGGTTATTTTTCTTTATGAGTTCATGTTTTATCTTTATGACTACCCTTTAATTTTTTGTTTTATTTTAGGTCTGGGGATACATGTGGAAGTTTGTTACATAGGTAAACATGTGTCATGAGGATTTGTTGCATATATTATATCATCACCCAGGTATTAAGCCCAGTATCCTTAGTTATCATTTCTTCTCCTTTCCCTCTTCCCACCTTCCCCTGTCAAGTAGGCCTCGGTGTCTGAAGTTTTCTTCTTTGTAAGTTCTTTTATTTAGCTCCCACTTACAAGTAAAAACATGGTTTTCTGTTTCTGCATTAGTTTGCTAAAGATAATAGCCTCCAGCTCCATCTATGTTCCTGCAGAAGACATAATCTCATTCTTTTTTATGGCTGCATAGTGTTCCATGTGGTATATATACCATGTTTTCTTTATCTAATCTGTCATTGACAGGCATTTAGGTTGATTCTATGTCTTTGCTATTGTCAACAATGCTGCAATGAATATTCATGTACATGTGTCTTTAGAGTAGAATGATTTATATTCCTCTGGGTATATATACAGTAATGGGATTGTTGGGTTGAATGGTGGTTCTGCTTTTAGGTTTTTGAGGAATCACAATACTGCCTTCTACAATCGAGCTAATTTGCACTCACACCAAGTATGTAAGTGTTCCATTGTCTTTGCAACCTCACCAACATGTTATTTTTTGACTTTTTAATAATAGCCATTCTGACTGGTGAGATGATATCTCATTGTGGTTTTGATTTGCATTGCTTTAATGATCAGTAATACTGAGCTTTTTTTCATGTGCTTGTTGGCCACATGTATGTCTTCTTTTGAGAAGTGTCTGTTGATGTCCTTTGCCCACTTTTTAGTAGGGTTGTTGTTCTCTTATAAATTTGTTTAAGTTTCTTATAGATGTTGGATATTAGACCTTTGTCAGATGAATAGTTTGCAAATACTTTCTCCTATTCTGTAGGTTCTCTCCCTTCTCTGTTGATAGTTTCTTTTGTCATGCAAAAGTTTAATTAGATCTCTTTGTCAATTTCTGTTTTCATTGCAATTGCTTTTGGTGTCTTTGTCATGAAATCTTTACTGATTCCTATGTATAGTATAATATTGCCTAGGTTGTCTTCCATAGTTTTTGTTTTGTTTTGTTTTGTTTTTAGTTTTGGGCTTTACCTTTAAGTCTTTAACCATCTTGTTGATTTTTTTATATGGTGTAGGAAAGGGGTCCAGTTTTAATATTCTGCATATAACCAGCCAGTTATCAGATGGTCATAGATCAAATGTTTATAGATATGTGACCTTATTTAAGTGCTCTTTATTCTGTTCCATTGGTCAATGTGCCTTTTTTTTTTTCACCAGCACTATGCTGTTTTGGTTACTTTAGCCTTGTGGTATTTGAAGTTATGTAACATGATGCTTCCAACATTGTTTTCTTTGCTTAGGATTGCCTTGGCTTTTGGGTTGTTTTTTGAGTTCCGTATGAATTTTTAAATCCCCAAGAAAATACTTGCAAACTGAATCCAGCAGCACATCAAAAAGCTAATCCATCATGATCACATTGGCTTCATCTCCAGGATAAAACATTGGTTCAACATATGCAAATCAATAAATATAATTAATTACATAAAAAGAACTAAAGACAAATACCACATAATTATTTCAATCGATTTTTATTTTGTTTTAGGGTCCTCCAGAAAAACAGACCAGTAATCTAAAGTAGACAGATAGATAGATATTATAGGGAGTTGGCTCATGTGATTCTGGAGGCTAGGAAATCTCAAGATCTGCTCTTGGCAAGCTGGAGTCCCAAAAGAACCATGGGTATATTTCTTGACTTCACCTGAAGGCTGATAAGATGGGTGGTCCAGCTTAAGGCAGAGAGAGTAAAATCTCTCTTACTCAGACTTTTTTTCTGGCCAGTCTTTTAACAGATTGAATGTGTCATCCACAGAAATGTGCTTTTCTCAGTCTACTGACTTAAATATTAATCTCATCCAGAAACACTCTCACAGACTTATTCAGAATAATGTTTAACCAAATATCTATACATGCTGCAGCCCAGTCAAGTCGACACGTAACACTAACCATTTCACCTTTGGTCACTGTTTTTTTTGAAATTGCGGTAACATATACATAACAACATTTACCCTTTTAAGCATTTTTGAGTGTACAGTTCTGTGATATTTATTACATTCACGCTGGATTACAGCCATCACTGCTGTAAACCAAAAATGGAATTCTAAGTCCTCTGACTAACTGAATGGGCCCCTCTTCTCATCCAAGGCACTCGAGTAAACCTGAAACACTAGTTCAGGCCATAATGGGAATGGGTGGTCAGACATGGGCATGTCTCATTATACCCTCCTCCTTTTGGAATTCAGGGACAGCTGACCAGTATGAACATTGAAACAGAGATTAAGACTGATAACACAGACTTTTTATAGTAATGAAACACCAAATTCCACCCTGACTTTAATATAGCATCAGATGACAGATAGCAGGCACTGAAACAAATAGAAGTATTTATTCCAAAATATATTTCTTTGACATATTTTGAAATAGCCCTGTAAAGCTGTCTCTTATGGGGAAAACCTACGTTCTAAAGAGTATCCCTATTCTTTTCCAGGTCTTTTCCTTGATCCAGGAGATAATCAACGAGAAATTATTTAAGTCTGATAAGAGCTCTGAAGCCTGGAGACTTCATATGCATGATAAAACCTTGGTCTCCACCACCCTTTATTTTAACCTAGACATGCTTTTCTATTGATTCCAGCTCTTTAGAGAATAACGTCTTAAACCAATCACAAATTACAAAATCTTAGAATCTGCCTATGACCAGGAAGCCCCACTTTGAGTTATGCCACCTTTCCGAACCAAACTAATGTACATCTAAAATGTATTGATTGGTTTCTTATGTCTTCCTAAAATATATAGAACCCAGCTATAGCATGTCTACCATGGGCACATGTTCTTGGGATATTTCTTGGACTGTGTCATAGGCCATGGTCATTCACTCATTTTTTTAAATCTTCTTCACTGCCCCCCACAAATAATGTCTTTCTTAGGACTCATTTTGAATCTCGGGCACATTTATGTTCCCTCTCTGTCAATGTTCTGATCTATTAGGATTACTTGTTAATATGTCTTCATATAGAGTGGACTAGCTTTACTTTATTTTTTAATTAATTAATCAATTAATTATTTTGAGGCCAGGCCTCACTTCCATCACTCAGGCTGGAATGTAATGGAGTAATTATGGATCACTGCAGCCTCAACCTCCTGGGCTTAGGTGATTGACCCACCTCAGCCTCCTGAGTAGATGTGACTATAAGCACAAACTACTACGCCCTGCTAATTTTTGTACTTTTTGTAGAGATCGGGTCTCACTATGTTGTGCAGGCTGCTCTTGAACTCCTGGGCTCAAGCAGTCCACCTACCTTATCTTCCCAAAGTTCTGGAATTACAGGCATAGGCTATGGCATCTGGACTTTATTTATTTATTTATTTATTTATTTTTCCTTCCAATTTATGTTTTAGGTTCAGGGAGTTCATATGCAGGTTTCTTTTGTGGCTTAATTGTGTGTTGCTGGGGTTTGGTGTAAAAATGATTTTGTCACCTAGGTAGTGAGCTAGTACTCAACAGGTAGTCTTTCAATCTTCATCCTCCTCCCACATTCACACTGAAGTAAATCCCAGCATCTATTATTTTCCTCCCTTTGTCCATGTGAACTCAATGTTTACCTCTCAATCACAAGTGAGAACATGTGATATTTGATTTTCTGTTCCTGTGTTAATTTATTTATGATAATGATCTCCAGCTCTATCCACATTGCTGCAAACGACATAATGTCATTCTTTTTTATGACTGCATAGTATGCCATGGTGTATATGTATCATATTTTCTTTATCCATGGGCGACCTTTTAAGTGAATGCTTTTAAACTCTTTTAGGTTCTTACTTTTTATCTATTCCCTTTTAAGCAAAGTTATCCACCCACTTACTCCCCTCCCCAGCAGCACACCACTAAAATGTATGCCAAAAGTCTGGTAGATAACGTTGCTAAAATTGTTTAGGTGTTCTTTGTTTTCTAGTTAAGCTGAAGATGTAGAATTTATTTTGTTGGTGATTTCCTTCTTGATTTGTATAATCCATAGAAAATATAAATTTTCTATAAAGTTTGGAAAAGATTGTGCAAATATTTGGATTAAAATAGCCACCACACTGACTTTCCAGATGTTTAACAAAAACAAAACTTAAAAAAAAATTTAAATTTAAAATCAAAACTGGGTCTTGATCTCAAGTCCAGTTTGCTTTCTATTATAGCAACTAGAGCAGCATAATTTATCTTTCTGCTCCAATTGTTAGTCTACCTTATTTATCCTTTGATGACATAACTTTTAGAAAACCTAGAAAATTTAGAAAGGTATGAAAAGTATGGAAGATTTAGATAAATGCTTTTCACACTATTTGCGTCAAGGTGATAGAGTATTTTCCCAATATTAATGAAATAATACTTTTGTAAAAAAGATTGTAAATCATTAGAAAAGTAAATAGAAAAGAGCTACATGAAATATGAACCATATTTAAAATTATTACATTTTTATAGACGCGAAATCACTATCAACTTGCTATATTTTTTAAATACCCTTAAATTCTGTACTTATGTCATCACATGCCAGTAAAAATTACTTTATACATAGGTCTATGAATTATACTTCTAGTAGAATTGCCTTAAGATAATTTCAGTAAGATTTGAGGTTTTATTTCAGAAGGAGAGTTAAATTCAAGAGAATCAAAGCACTTGCTGTGATGATTTCTGCAATCAACTTAAATATCAGTGACCACTGGTTGCATTGCAGGATTCTAAAGAATTGCATTTTTAAAATTTCCATAGCTTTCAATTCCATCTGTTTTTCTGTACGTACTGGGCATTTTTTAAAACATTGATAGAAAAAGCACTGATAGTTAAAAATATTATTCTGCATCATAAGTAAACCAGGAAAGCCATATGTCAAAATGAAAAAGAAATTTTTGTTTGAGAGTGAAAAAGAGATTAACAACCCTGGAATACATAATGACACTATCTAATAAGCATCTGTATATTGCTCATGGATATTTACATTAAACAATTATCTCTAAAAAATTCCAGATTCTTCAAGCTATATACATTTGCACACCAAAGCATTATATATGCCTTGAATACCACCAGACAGCAGATTTCATTTTTCATGTTCCATATTTATTGAACCAATTATTTACATATCAAAGACCCATTATGTAAGTTTAACAACTAAACCTGCTGTGTGCTATTGGCCATGTATAAGAATTGTACTTCACTCTGTTGGTTGCCTATCCAAGATCCATTTTGTTCTTCTGTCCTCATTCCCATAAAACCTTATTATGTTTAGTTATTTTCCCCCTTCTTCAAGTGGCTTATATGTCCAGGTGAAAGCTGAGTTTAGAGAAAGAATATTTCCTCTCTTTCTGTTAAGTTTGGATTTAGGAATATTATTGTGACTCAAAACTGGCTAGTAACAGATAAGTTTCTTGGCGTTACTGGAAAGATTCTTCCTGTTCTTATAAAAAGTCACATGGAACTACAAATTCTCTCTCCTGATAGATTTTAAGAATACATATGTGAACTGCTACTGGGGATCATCTTACAAACATGAGAACAAGTCTTAGAATGAAACCAACTGTGAAGGAACATATTTGCTGAGATAAAAGCGAAAATAAACATGGTTCTTTATGACATAACTAGAATATTGAATTACTTAACATTGAAGACTGCCTAACTATAGGTTTCTTGCGAGACAAAATAAGTAAAACATTGCTTAAACAATTTTGAGTTGGATATTTTCTTACATTTTGAACTAAGAGCAGTCTACCAGATAGAGTGGTATACATCTGAATGCATATCCTGCTACATTAACCTATTGTTGTTCTTGTGTCACTTTTTTGATTAATCAACAGATTAAAGTACAAAGAGGAGCAACTGAATAATTAGAAATGGTGTCATAGGTCTGGAAAATGTATAGTATAAAGAAGAAAAATGAATGGCACTAAAGGCTATTCCTGCTTTAGCATGTTTTAATGCTAGATAGAAATGCCCAAGATGATACCTGCACAGGGTGATGCAGTAATGACAATTAAAGAACAATATACAATATAAAACCATGGGAAAAACAAAGCCATTAGAAATCAATCCACAAAACTCTAACTAGTTAACAGCCATCAATGACAATTATGTTTATAGGCAGGAGGAGTTCACTATTAGTAATCAAAACCTTCTCTGTCTCTCTCTCTTTCTTTCTCTCTCTGTGTCACTTTTCTCTTTCTCTCTTTCTTTCTTACGGAGTCTTGCTTTGTCACCCAGGCTGGAGTGCAATGGTGCCATCTCGGCTCACTGAAACTTCCACCTCCCAGATTCAAGCGATTCTCCTGCCTCAGCCTCCAGAGTAATGGGGACTACAGGCACGTGCCACCATGCCAGGCTAATTTCTGTATTTTTAGTAAAACAGGGTTTCACCATGTTGGCCATGTTGTTCTCAATTTCCTGACCTTGTGATCCACCCACTTCAGCCTCCCAAAGTGCTGGGATTACAGGCGTGAGACACTGCAGCCAGCCAAAACCTTCATTTTTCAATTGAATATCAAACATTAATTTTTGGACCTCTCCTAAATCTCATTATTCTAGCTGATTCTCTCTAGACTTTTAGCTAGACTGTCTCTTGGTCCATGGTAATTACTGCTTCCTTTCTACTGTTGGTCTACTTTAAGTAAACTTTTGCCCTATTTTTTTTTCTTCATACTAAGTAATGTAATATATAGTATCCTCTGTGAATGAACATCTATGTGTTTTTTTGATCTTCAAACAATATACCCAAATTTATTTCCATTGAATCTAGGCTCTAATTAACTTGCACTGTGCTGCCAAGCAACTCAATTACCTTGTTAGGGAGTCAATTTCCTCATCAATACTTTGCAGAAAATAATGCTTCCCTGGTAGTGTTATCATTATCTTTAAATAAGACAATGAATGGGACAGCATTTTCTAAATTATAAAATACTTCACAGTTCCACATAAGCTCTCACAGCTATTATATCTGTATTAAGATATATGTTGCATCCGTTAGACCAATGCAATATAAAAACCTAAAAACAATAGCTTTGTTTCTTGATTTGAGTTCAAATCTCAATTTACCATTCATTAGATGTGAATTATTCAGCAATTTATATAACTTCTCTGACTTAATTACCTAACATGTAAAATAAAATAAATACCTAGTTGATAAGACTGTCGTAAAAAACAAATGAAGTAAATAAAATACCTTAGCATATTAAGAAGTATTCAAAATCGTTAACTATTATTGCTTTTGTTATTTTTAATATAGTAATAATTTTTTTAATCCAAATTTTTTATTAGAGGATCTACTATGCCACTTAGCATAAATCCTTAACTGATTATAAATATATTTTATATTAGGTAGATAACATTTTAATCACCATTAGCAAATCTTATTAATTTTTTAATTTTTAAAATTTTTTACTTTCTTTTTTTTTTTTTTTTTTTTTTTTTTTTTTTTTTTTTTTTCTTCTTTGAGATAGAATCTCATTCTGTCACCTAGGCTGGAGTGTAATGGCACAATCTCAGTTCACTGCAACCTCTGCTTCCCAGGTTCAAGAATTTCTTGTGCTTCAGCCTTCCAAGTAGCTGGGATTACAGGTGTGCACCACCACCAAACATAGCTAAGTGTTTTTTTTTTGTTGTTTTTTGTTTTTTTTTTCTTCAGTGGAGACAGGGTTTCACTATGTTGGCCAAGCTGATCTTGAACTCCCAACCTCCCAACCTCAGGTGATTTGTCCATCTCAGCTTCCCAAAGTGCTGGGATTATAGACATGAGCCACCACACCCAAACTTCTTGTTAATTTTAATAACCAATAATTTGCCTGTGGTTCTTTTGAATGTTCTGTGTAAAAATCATGTCATTTGACAACAAATGCAGTTTGTTTTTTTAATGTTCTTATAACTTTTATCTGTTTTCTTGTCATATTGCATTGGCTAAAATAATGCTTATTGAATATAATCAATAAAGATGCTTATAAGCATCCTTAAGTTTTTCTGATTTTGAAGAAAATGATTTAAATATTCCAGAGTTAGAAATAAAATTAGTTCTTGATTCTTGATAGATAATCTTTGCAATTTAAGTTCATTCTTTTGTATTTCTAATTATAGTTGTTTTTCACATAAAATCCATACAAAGAAGTTTAGTAGCTAAAAATATTATTTGATAGTATATTTAAAAACACAAAAACACATACACTTAACAATAATATAAAGTAAATCATCACATTACACATGTAAAGTCTTGCAGCTATACATTCTCTTGAATGTTGATAATATGAGAATATAAATGATTGTATGATGTTTTAGCTGCTTATGAATTATTAGGAATGTGATAACTTTGGACTCATTGTCATACAAATTCCATAACATTAATTGATGGCTAAAACAAGACCATTTTACTGATGGACCCTGGAACAAAAAATGGCTTATTTTTCCAAGTTTCTAAGAATACTCTCGGTAGAGCAGAAATTGTTATTCAGAATGAATTACAGCAGTGTTAATCTGCTTAGCTATTATGCAATTCCATTATGAAATTATGGAATATAAGTCTGGATTGCAGAGCTTATTTATATTTCAGGTACGATCTTAGCAACAGTTTATAGAAGTAAAGAAATTCCTTATTCTGAGAGACTGCAATCTTTTTCTAACAAATGCTTTTATCTTAAATACACAAAAAACAAGGAAGATTCTGTTATTTTTCTCAGTCTCACAAACAATAATAAAAACAGCATTCTTTTGACTTTATACTAACTGTCTTATCACTTTAGTCTTTGTTACTTTTGAGAGCAAAACTTCTTGGAAAAGTTTATCTCACTTTCTCCAAATTCTTTTTTTCCAATCATCTCTTAATTTGTTTCTAATCAATCTCTCCTCTGAACCTGAGCAATAAAAGTGTTATTTTCAAAGTTGTTAATTATGACCATATCACTAAATTCTGGATCAGTTCTCAATCTTCATTTAACTCATAAAATGGCCCACTGATTTCTTTTTTTGACACCTCAATTTCTTCCTTTTCACTTTCTTCACTTGGATTAGAACTCCACATCTAAAATCATCTTTTCCTTACATCTTCAGTCACTTTATTCTGTCCTCCTTTTTTACTGATCTTTTGAAATAAAATAAGTTCTTGGCGCTTTTCCTTCTCTATCTTCAAACACTGGGCTTGATCTCATAAAGTCTCAGAGCTTTAAATACTATATAATATGCTCTTGATTCCAAAATGTATCCACAGTCCAGTGTGCCCCTACATATCATATCCATATATTCAATGCCATGCCAAGGGTGAAGGAAAAGTGGTGTAGGGTGGTATCATAATTTGCAGAGAATATATTAAGTCTGATTAAAAGTGGGTCTGCTTTATATGATCACCATGGCAATTCTAGCATATGCTATAGTTAAATATGTCTCTAACAAAAAGTCTTCCATTGATCTAAGATCTAAACAATAATTTACACACTTGATGGATACTCCCATCACACTACAATTGATTTGCCATGGTTTATAGCCAGCTACCTACAAGACTTCACCATATGAATATTTACTGAAAATTAATCACAACATGCCTAAAAATTATTTTCCCCCAAATTTAATTTACTCTATCTTTAAACTTTTTTCATTTCTACTGGAAGGCAACCAACTGAGGCCAAAAAACTGGAGTCATCTGGGACACTTCTGTTTTTCCCACCATGGTCACTGAATTGAGTAGGAAATTCTGTTACAGTATTCCTCTACTGGGTTGGGTGTGCCTTACCTGAATGGCAGAGATCTTTGCATATTTTATTCTGTGTTTTTTATTCAGATATATCATAAGCTCAGTAAAATTTTTTAAACAAATCAATAAAATATCTATGAAAAGATTCTGTCATTGTCACTTTTAAAAATTTTCAATCCTATTGCCGGGCATGGTGGCTCAAGTCTGTAATCCCAGCACTTTGGGAGGCCGAGGCGGGTGGATCACAAGGTCAAGAGATCGAGACCATCGTGGTCAACATGGTGAAACCCCGTCTCTACTAAAAATACAAAACATTAGGTGGGCATGGTGGCACGTGCCTGTAATCCCAGCTACTCAGGAGGCTGAGGCAGGAGAATTGCCTGAGCCCTGGAGGCGGAGGTTGCGGTGAGCCGAGATCGCACCATTGCACTCCACCCTGGGTAACAAGAGTAAAACTCCGTCTCAAAAAAAAAAAAAAAAAAAAAAAAAAAAATTCAATCCTTACCAATTATTCTACCACATTTTGAGCAATCTGTGCTACTATTTGTATTTTTTAACAGTTTCATGTAGCTACTATCTTCTTCTTTGAAAAATCACTTGCCAAAACCACCTATATTTTCAACATGTTTTGCCAAGTTAAGGATTTCAAATATTGGCCTGTTTCCTCCACTACTATATCTAACATCCCTTTAAGAGTGTCTCACATGGAAAAATAATATCATACATTTTCATGAATTAATTAAATATTGTATATTTGCTGGATAAGACAGATATATAAAAATTTGCAAAACAGAACATCAGGAGATAAATGTTAAGGTGATTTTAATGTGATTTTAAGAATGAAGACATATTAACGGTGTCACTCATGAAAAGCTTAACAGAGATGATAGCACATGACTTGGGTCTTGGAAATATCTTAACCTGTTGAAAATAAGCCATTGAAGTTGTGGTAACAGCAAAAGTTTCTCATGGTGTCTATTAGTTGTTATATTGCAGAGTAGCAAGTACTAAAGTTTTGCTGGTAACAAGAAGAAGCATGGACGAGAATGGGAGAAAATATTTTACAGAAAATATTTTATATGTTATAATTAGAAACTCAGTATCGCTCAGAGATGTGTGTGTGTATATATAAATATGTATGAATATGTATATATGTGTGTGTGTATACGTATATATATCCATGAAGGGAGCATTTTGAAATTATTCTAGGATGAGATTGAGAAACTAGAGGGTTGTGATGAAGACACCAAGAGCACTGTGCCAATGAAGGTGATACGGGTTGGTAACAATAATTTTGGAACTGAACATTTTTACAATATTGATACTGTGCACGGTCTAAATCCAGATCACTAGTTCAGACACTTCTCATTAACTAAGACTGTTACTTTTGGCTGGGTAAATGGTGTGCACCTGTAGTCCTAGCTACTCAGGAGGTTGAGGCAAGAGTATTTCTTGAGCCCAGAAGTTCAAGGCTGTAGTGTAACATAATCACTACGTTGAATAGCCAATTTCCAGCCTGGATAATATAGTGAGATCCTGTCTCTTATTAAGAAAATAATTATTTTAAATTGTGCATTGTGCTATCATACAGCCACTTCCAATTTCATAAATCCAAAACATTATTTTTTGCTCAAATCTATTTTTATGGCTGTATTTCTAAGTCTTGTGAATGACCCAAAGAGTTATTCAATTAGTTGAAACAGAAATATAGAACTCTGTGGATTATTTTTTCTCTCTCTCACTCAGCATATAATGAATCAATCAAAAAGACCTACACGTTTCATCTGTCTTCTTAATATGTTCCTTTATCTTCATCTTCCTGTAACTGTCTATTCTCAATCCTCACTTTAATTGGGCAAGGAGATACACTTGCTTCCTGTTTTACCTGTCCTCAAACCACATTTCTAAGTGCTGTCAAAGCTTTATTATAAAAAAAAAATGCTTTGAATTCCCAGCTTAAATTCTTATGCTGGTTTCCCACTGCTTCTAGGTAGAATGTCAATCTCCTTTATGTGATATTCCAGCTCATCCATGGAAATAATAATAAATCTAGCACTGATAGTAGTAATGATACTGATAATAGTTACAATGAGCACTAACTGGAATGCTTAGTATGTGTCAGGCATTGCTTTATGCATTTTATATAGTGTAGTTCCTTCTACTCTTTGCATAATTCTAAAAGGTGGGTGATACTGTTATCACCTGATTTTATAGAAAAGGAGAGTGAGGAACAGAGTGCCAAAGTAGCATATCCAAAATCACAAAACAAGAAAGTGGCAGAGCTGAAGTACAAATCCAGATTGTACATTTCTCCCAATTATTTCCTGGATGCTTTACCTCAGTTCACATCCCCCAGCCACATTCAAACTTTGTTTCAACTATACAGGAATACTTAAGAGTTCCTAAAGCATTGTGTTATGTGGTGTAATAGATTGCTATTTTCCTATGCTTTTTAGCAGACTGTGAGCCCATTGAGGACAGAGGCTGTGTTTTACATTTCCTTCTCTCATCCAATCTCAGCAAAGTACTTTACATATTATGAATGTTTGATTTAATTATGTTCATGTAGAGTAGCTCTGCAGTAACTGACAATTTAAGTATCACATACATTTCATGCTTGTTTATAGGCAATTTTGTTCTTGAGAAACACTAGTTGGACATAGAAAACCATCTTTAAAAGAAGCAAGTGATGTTAGAATCTGCAAAATGCACATATCTCACACTCCCACTAGCTATCTTAATTCTCTGTGTGTATTATGAGCCAGCGTCTACCAAATTTGGTGTCATATGTTTCCATTTCAGATAAATCTCGTTTCAGATAAGTCTTTTACCACTTCACAATAATTCCCAAGCTTCAACCTTTGCAATGCGCATTTCCACAAACACTTTCAGGTCTCTCTCAAGATAAAACGTCATATTTATTGTAGTATTTATATATTTTCAAACATATAAAATGTGTAGAACTGTTTTGCTGTTTTTATTAGGTTCCTATCTCTTTTTATATGTGTTACTGATAAAGTATTTGAATGTTGTGTCTCAACCCTACTTTCCTCATTTGCCCTATAGCTTTTATTGTGCCAAGTTTTCAGAGAATAGTGAGGCTTCAGAACACACATTTCTCATTATAGTAGAACCAACTGTACTTGAATGAATTAAAGTAAGGCTGAAACTCCCCCAATTGTCATCTGGGGCTGAATAGCATTCTCTCAAAATTCATATGTTGAAGCACTAACCCTAGTACCTCAGCATGTGACTGCATTTGGAGATAGAGGATTTAAAGAGATGATTAAGTGAAAATAAGGTCATTGGCATGGACTCTAATTTAATATGACTAATGTCCTTATAAGGAGATGAAATTTGAACACAGGGAGGAGACACCACGTATACATAAGCACAGAAGATAGGCCATATGAGAACAGGTAAGAAGGTAGCAGTCTGCAAGCCAAATAGAGTGACATCAGGAGAAACCAAACCTACTGACACCTTGATCTTGGAGTTCTTAATTCCCAGAAGTGTGAGAGTATAAATGACTATTAATTAAGCCACTCAGTCTGTTGTACTTTATTGTGGCACTGCTAGAAGACAGTTACATCAACTAGTTTCTATGTAGCTTTCCAGACTGAACTAAGGCATATATCTATTGCTTACTTGAAACACAAACCTCATCCTGAATGGGTATTTTTATTCCCAAACTACCCCTGGCTTCATGCCAGTATATCTTTTAATATTTTTGTCAGATGTTGTTATAATAATTTATACTTTCTCTATTTGGTATAGGTAATACATTCTATAGATCAAGGCACTGTATAGACCAAATAGAGAAAGTATAAATTATTATAAGAAAATTTGAAAAAAAGTTTTTTTTAACACTGTGCCAACAACTTCAAATATGACATTTGTAACATTGTAGACTCTGAATATATCACTGTTAAACATATTGCGGCATAATATCTAAAGAATTTTTCGATGGATTTCATGAAGAAAACTAAGAAGTAATGTATTGTATGTGAATATAGTGTTGAGATGGGACATATCTGTAGCTGTCCATGGTTCAGATTATCAATTCTATTTCATTTGTGGCTATATTGTTTCTGTTCTGTCCATGTTCCCCTGAACCACAGTGAATGAAAAATCACTCAAGATTTCTAGTGTGGATGAAAGAGAAAATAATAGTACTATTGAAAAAAAAAAGTGGATGTATGGAGAAAAATTACAACCAAGTTTTTAACATATGAATATCAATCAATATCACTGTATAGCATAATGATTGGATATCCATCATCTATTGGGGGACAATTTCTACCTATCTCTCAGGAAATTAGCTCATGCTGAATAAGAGTAACCTTCGACAGAAATGCTATTCCTTTGCCAAACGCTATGATTGCTGCAATGAAGGAAAGGAGAATAAGTGTTAAGTGCCTAATAATTGAAAGGTAAACATAATAACTGCAGTAACATAACTATAGCATTTACATACATGTAGGAAGGATGATAACTCCAATACTAATAATAATATTTAACTTTTTTTTTTTTTTTTTTTTTTTTTTTTTTTTTTAATTTTTTTTTTTTTTTTTTTTTTTTTTTTTTTTTTTTTTTTTTTTCTTCATGGCATTCATTTTTGAGATGGAATCTCGCTCTGTTGCCCAACCTGCAGTACAATGGTGTAATCTCTGCTCATTGCAACCTCTGCCACAGCATCCCGAGTACCTGGGATTACAAGTGCCTGTCACCACACCTGGCTAATGTTTGTATTTTTAGTAGAGATGAGGCTTCAACATGTTGGCCAGGCTGGTCTCAAATTCCTGACCTCAGATGATCCACCTGCCTTGGCCTCCCAAAGTGCTGAGATTACAGGCATGAGCCACTGTGCCAGCCCAAGTGCTGCTTCTTATGATACCACTCTAGTTCACTATGCCATTGTTGCTTCTAAATGTCTATGAACTTTACCTTCTGTATAGTTCATTTGTCAACTCCCATGCTGTGTTTTACACTTTCCCAGTCAGGTTACGAACACCTTGTATTCAGATATTTCAGCTGATTTTCAAAATAAATTCTCCTTGTAACTTATAGTGAAATTGGACATATTTCTGGATTGATAAATTCTGGAATAATTTAATAAAAATGTTAGTATTATTGAGGTAGTCTACCAAATGCCACATGGATTTTTTTTTCTTATACCTTCTTCAAAAACCCATTGATAGTAGGTGTTGTTATTGTTGTTGGGGTGTGCGTGTGTGTGTGTGTGTGTGTGTGCTTGTAATGGGTAAAATAGCAAACCTAGATTAGATATTTATTTTTTATCCAAAAGCAAACCTTTCAGACTTTTTTATTCTCACCATTTTGCCAGTTTGAGATCTTGTAGATTACAATAGTTGCTTTAGGCAGGACTGCTTGAATTATCTTGATAGCATAAACAAAATGTCAGTTGGGCTAGACTCATTTTCTCTCACCTGGCCCAGCTCCAGGAGCTCATTGATTTCTGTAATTAAATGAGTTGGAAGTAAATCCCAGGCCTGTGCTGTACGTTAGTCATTGGTGCTGAGGCCTGAATCTTAATAAGCGATTGAATGTGATTTTGTGCCAGAGAGGCGAGGTGTTAACAGTCTTCCTGGTGTTCCCAGACCATGTAGCAATCTGGGGTTATAATTGCTTCATGCGGGACAAAATGGAGAGGAGTTAGAATGGCATTAGATTCAAATAAAACAGCATACTTCAAAACGTGCTTAACCGATAGAATACAAAATTTGCCTTTTTTTTCCTTTTACATAAATGTAACTTGGTGGATGAAATATTTTTTGCCTTTCTAAGTGGAATATGAAATTTTAGGCTTTCAGTTTGATTGGGACAGTAGTAAGTATATAAACTAAGAAAAGCAAACAGTAAGCATTTCAATTAATTTTCAAGTTGATGAAGGCCATGGTAACTCAACAAATGCTGTATCATTTTTTGTTTGATTTCTTTGAGTCATGTCTTAAAAATGTATTATTTTCAAATTTACTTAGAGAAGCAAAATAAAAAATGTATCATACATGTAATGTCTAACATATATGACTAGAAAAAATAAAAACATGTATGTTCAATACTGTTTTTTTTTTGAGATGAAGTCTCGCTCTGCCGCCAGGCTGGAGTGCAGTGGCGCAATCTCGGCTCACTGCATCTTCCTCCTCCAAGTTCAAGTGATTCTTCCGCCTCAGCCTCCTCAGTAGCTGGGACTACAAGGGCGCACCACTACGCCCGGTTAGTATTTTTGTATTTTTAGTAGAGACAGGTTTCACCATGTTGGCCAGGATGGTCTCAATCTCTTGACCTCGTGATCAGCCCAACTCGGCCTCCCAAAGTGCTGGGATTACAGGCATGAGCCACCAAGCCCGGCCTGTTTGATACATTTTTATTTTGTTATATGTGTCTGATGTGATTTCACATATATGTAATATATATATTCTTATACATGATATATATGATGTATCTTTATATGATGTAGCTGCATCTCTGTATTATCTCACAGAATATGGTAGCTAGAAAAATGATCTAATCCAGCTTTTGCAAAACACTTACTTAGAAGAAATTGCACACAAAAAATTACAGGTTGAAATTTGTAATTTCGCTAATTGTAATTGAGAAATTACAAAAGTAGAAATTTGGAGAGTTTTTTTGGAAGGCAAAACTTTAAAATCTAAATACATTTTAAGGAAAACCTGATTAAGAAAAAAATAAATAAAACAAGGCTCTCACTTACAAGTAGTGGAATCCTAAATATTCAGAATTTTCTATTTGCTGGTGAGAATGAAAAAATACACGTTCAAATTTTTATTAATGCTGTACAAATTTTTATATCATTTAACCTGCAAAGTCCAATTTAGAAATATATTCTGAGAAATAATATGAAAACTTCAAGAAGAATGTATGTAAACTAAGTTTCTAATAGTGTTTATGAGAGTAAGGGAAATCGAAACTTAAAATCCCACAAAATAATCAATTAAATACTTATAGCACACCTATAAAATAAAATACCATGTAAACATTAAGAATAAAAGTGTACTGTTGTTGACATGCAAATATTTTAATATACACTAGGGAGTAAAAACAAGTTATAAAAGTATATAGATGTATATAGATAAGCATTATGTAAATGTAGTTTTATACACACATATACATATGTTATGTTTGCTTTATATTTCTATGTGTATGATTATGAACGTGTATGATTATGAATAAAATATATTTGGAAATGTGTACAACACTGTCTCTAATAGCAGCACTATGGACGGTTTTATTTCGCTTAACTCCATTTTTTCATATCTGCAAAATGAGCATTTATTTCTTGTGTAATTAAAAGTAACTTTTAAAACTCACATTTTAATGTTATTCTATATAAAACTAAAAATACAGTAATTTCTTTACCAAGGATATGAACAGCAAATTGAATAGAATTCATTAAATATTTATTATAACTTGAACATTTTATAGGAACTCTAGAATATAAAAAGAAATAGAAGACCTATACAGCATTATATTTTCTAAACATAAAGCTTCAACAATTCTTTGCTCAAACATGCAAAATGCTGCCTATACCAACTGACTGAAGTAAAAATGTCAGTCTGGCATTGAAAGACTCTATAAAACAATACTGAATGTGACTCTAACAACCTCCACCAACAAAAACAGCTAAAATTGAAGAAACAACAAATAGGACTAGAAATAACTGATTTAGTTTCTCAATTTAAAAACTATACACACATAAACTTACACACATATGAATATATGTGTATAGCCAGAATCACTGTACACACATGCACACACACATATATGTATACATACATATATACATATTTGTGTATATAGTTTTTTTTTTTTTTTTTTTTTGTATTTTAATATAGTTTCACTCTTGTTGCCCAGGTTGGAATGCAGTGGCACAATCTCAGCTCACTGCAACCTTCGCCTCCCTGGTTTAAGCAATTATCCTGCCACAGCTTCCCGAATAGATGGGATTACAGGCACCTGCCACCATACCCAGCTAATTTTTTGTATTTTTGTTAGATACGGGGTTTCATCAGGTTGGCCAGGCTGGTCTCAAATTCCTTACCTCAGGTAATCCACCCACCTCAGCCTTCCAAAGTTCTGGGATTACAGGTGTGAGCTACCACGCCTAGCCTTGTATGTGTAGTTTTTAGCATACTATACAAACTGTACAGGCATAGACACACACATATACACAAATATATGTATATATACACACACATATATATATATATGTATGTGTGTGTATGTCTGTGTGTGTGTGTGTATACAATAGGCCCTCATTATTTGTAGTTTCTGAATACAGAACTCAATATAAAAGGCTGACCATAAGAAACTTCAGATCTGTGGATTTGGTATATGAGGGGTCCTGAAACCATTCCCCTGTGGATACCAAGGGGTGACTGTGTATTTTATATAATACATAAACATACATATATACATTTTCTCAATTTATAGAGCACTGTATATGTCACGAGAATTCCATGTGACACATACCCATGACTTTGAATAATTGGCAATCAAGTTGAAAAAAATGAGGTAACTCTGTCTTCTGAATGATAATGAGCTAGAATAAATGGGCAGGGGCAGACTTTGCTTATGGTAATTCTTGCTAAACAGGCTAGGGAAATGGGGACCAAACCTAGTGTTTGTCCACTGATGACTGCATTCTTTCTTAGATGGTGTCCTGTAGATGCTCCGAGGGAATATATTCTAGGTAAACATATCTACAGCTTTTTGACTCCCATAAAGCCTGTTGAGGAGTAGACTGTCAATGTGTCATTTCTTACTGGTTGCTTTTAAGATCTTCTCTGTGTCTTTTACTGTTCCACGGTTTCATTATGATAGATTTAAATATGCTGTATTTTTCAACTCTGTGTATATGGATTCCAGAATATTTATTCTCATATGTCTCACAATCTCTAATTGTTCATTTAGCTATGTCTAATTTGCTGATTAGCCCACCAGGTTTCTAATTTTAGAAACTACGTAAATCATCTCTAGAAATTCTATTTGATACTCATTCAAATTCAGCTTCTTTTTGTTGGTTACAGTTGTTAGTAGTTTGGCGTTTTTGAGCCTTCAGTTTCTTCAATAATTTTAAACATACTTAAGTAATTGTCAATATCTGATAATTATACTATGTACAGTGATCAGGGGTCAGATATTGCTATGTAGTCTATAAACCCTCAAACATAGATTTTTTCTTATTATGTTTTTATAATTTAGGATTTTAGGCTTAAAATTTTTTGCAATACAACCATCCCAGTATCAATTTTCACATACGTTTACCAGTTCATAAGGAGAAAGATAAGTAGTGTGAATTAGACCTTGAACCTATAGAACAAGACGACTGTAATTGTGACTTCTTATGCAATGCTTTTTTGTTGTTTTTTTCTTATCTAGATTCTAAATTTAAATAGAGAATTTTTCTTGTCATTTCTTTCTGTATGAGTTTTCCATATTTATCCATTCTCTTTGTGTTTACATTTTTAATGTTCTAAGTCATTTGCATGTGCCACATAAATTCTGCCCTGCTCAGTTGAATATAAATGTTTTAAAGTGCAAGCCTCTTGGTTATTAAACCCTACAACCTCTCCTCTATTGTCCCCATTCTCCCCAACTCAACCAGGTAAATAAAAGCATCAGTACCACACAACCCCTCTGATACTGCATTTCTCCTCCATTTGTTTTAACTAAGAAAATTGGCATTTATTTTATGGCCCTAGGATAGTTTGGGACTATCTTTTCTATTAATGTTTTTCTTTTAAATTTAATGTAATGTAATTTTAAGTTCTGGGATACATGTACAGGATGTACAGTTTTGTTACATAGGTTAATACATGCTACAGTGGTTTGAATCTCTCACTTTTCTTGAGGTCCATATGAATTTAAATTTTTTTTGTTTGTATTCCTTATACTTGGATGTATTCAGGCAGAATCTTTTCATGCTACCTGCTTTTCAATGTTGCTAAATCATAATCTATATTTTATTAAAAAGCATATATAATCTTACATAACCATAAAGCAAAACAGTTGAAATTATTTTCTCCTCAATAATCCCAGTTATTGTGTATAATAGAGTCTCAATATATAAATACTGATGGAACAAATATATGACACTTAGAGTTATTAATGTTAGGACAAACTGTGACAGTGCACTTCTTCCCAGCTGTTGATATAGCCTTGTTTTTCAGTGGTACTATAATATTGACCCCTATGACAAAGAAGATAACCTCAGAAAGGGAGGTGAACTAGATGCAGGGAGCATTATGGAATACAGTGAAGGTCAATGAACATCAGCAATTTTATCAGCTGAGCATCAGTCAATCAGCAAAAATGACCAATAAATCAAAATTCAAACCTAACCAAATTTTACCCCAGGACGAAAGCCTGTGGCATACCCCTACTGACTGTCTGACAGCATACACCCTTATTGGAATGATACATATTTCCTGCCTCATTTCCTACTAATGTTTTCTTCATGCCCAAGGTAGCCTAGTCGTGCTTGTCTTTGATCACAGAGTTCACACGTATGTAATAACATTTTTCCTTATGCCTTTATATTAATTGATTTGTAAATGTTATTCAACCTTTTCCCTTACTTTCCCTTACTCTTTTAGCTAGAAGAACAAACTTTTATAATTACTGAAAGTATTTAAAGCATTTCTATTGACTGTTTTCATTTCTTCTTTATGTTACTCAATAAATACCACTAGGACTTGTAGATTCTCCTTACAACTAAAATCTTAACCATGACTAAATGTGTTTGGGATAGAAATTTTTTAAATTCCTTTCAATATGATGGCTTCTAATTTTTCTACTATGTTCCATATTCTTGTATGAATATATTTGGGAATCCACTCAGTTTGAATATAAAAATAGTTTTAAAGTTTATTTACTATATAGAAGACTGAAAACATAGTACACAGAAACATAATTTCAAATGATTCTTAATCTTATGAAAAACTACTCAATCTAGCTCAAAATAACATAAATGCTGATTAAACTATAATGTGATACTCTTTCTCATGTGTTGAATTAACAAAAAAATAACAAAATAACTATAATCTCTATTGGTATATCTGTAAAACAGGCATCCTGAAATCATAGCTAGTGGAAATACAAAGTGATACAACTTCTGTGAAAGGGAATTTTGGAAAATCTCTATCCTAAGTATATGATAAGAATTGACTCTTAGTCTCAGAAATATAAATTCTAAGGTTCTATTCCTAATATTCTGTGGCAAAAACACAGAATATTAAAGTGATATATGAATGAGATTATTTATTGTAGTATATTAGTAATAATGAGGAATTAGAAATAGGCCTTTTGTCAATTAAAGGACACTAGTTGAACAAAGCATGGTAGACCTACTTGATAAATTAACAAAAATAAAGTTAATTATATCTAGTATACACTGTAAGGTTTTTAAAAAAAAAAAAAAAACAAGCCAAAGAAGAGCATTGTCAAGCTAAAAAAAAAAAGTAGATATAGAAACATGTTTGTAATAAATTAACTTTCCTATGAAATAGGGATGTTGGCAATATAAACGTATATACACTCATTCTTATATTTCCAAGATGAAACTATTAAAGAATAAAACCAGAATGATTCAAACACAATTACCTTATATGAGAAAGAGGTAGCTGGGAGAGAATATAGAAATAGAGATGAGAGTTCCAAGAATACATTTACTTTTATAGTTTTGATTTTGAAACCATGAACATTCAGTCAAGAAGACACGAGCAGTATAAATAGCAAACTAAAACTGATATGCTAAACTCTGTATCAAGGAAGAACTATAATCTCCAAGAGAAGTAAACTGGGTCCTGTGATGTTAAACATTATATTCTGACTTAGTATGCTTGTTAGAATTATTTTAATGACAGGAAAGAAAACAAAAAATCTTAAACTTTGAAGTCTTTAAATGTAGCCTAAGTGTCTAGAAGTCTTTAAATATAGCACAAGTGTATAGAAACTAAAGTGGGTAGAGGAACAAGGTAACCAGCATCATGAGGTAGCAGTCAGAAAAAGTTTAAGTAAAATCAAATCTATGTTCTATCATCTACAGAATAAATGATGTGGCTTTTCTGACTGCTACCTCATGATATTGGTTAAATAAAAGAGAAAAGAGATGTTCAAATCCTGATCTAAATAAACCAATTTTAAAAATATATATCATTAAGCGCTATTGACAAAACTTCAGTATAGACAGACTATACTATGCAGTCAAAAAGTTTTTGTTTGACAGTGATATAGTAACTTTAGTTACTATATATAACTATATATAGTTTTACTATATATAGTAACTTTAGCGGTTATATTTTTAAATACTCTTATAGAGCATGCTTAATAATAAAGATATACGAACTACAGAAAAATAAGATAACGATGTCTGCAATCAGCTTTACTATGTCCCAGAATTATTTTAAAAGAAATATTTAGGAAAGATATATTAAGATTAGCAAAAAGTTGTTCATTGTTGAAGCTGGGTGATAGGTACATAGAGGTCCATTATATTAGATTGGTGCAAAAACATTAAAGTCATGGCAAAAACCATAATTGTTTTTGCACCAATCTAATAATATTCCCTCTAAATTAGAATCTCCAAATACAATAACAAATAAATTGTACTGTTAAATCTCTCCTTGAGTGTTTTTTATATCCATCCAGGATTAGAAAATGTTGTTACCTAGCAACAAAAAATATGTTTATGGAATTTTTAGATATTTAAGTCAAGTGCCTAAAATTCAATTGTTTGGCTAATATTCTTTGTCTACTGTTCTTAGTTTGAATTGTTTATCTACTATTCTTTATTTTTGTCTTTTAGTTTGATTCTAGGAGGGCTATGTCTTTATTCTTCTCCTCCTTTGCTTCTCACTCCTACTCTTCAATTTCAATAATTCAGGATAATTTAAAAGTGCTTGCTGTCCGATGCACTAGAAGCCAATACTATGGCACTGGATTTTTAAATAAAAGCTTTACATTAAAATTTTATTTTCAAGAAGACAGAAGCCAAACTCTAACCTGTTTCCCTGTGCTATCTTCAATCCTTAGAAAAGGTTTCACAGGTAGATACTGAGATTAGCAGGTGATTGGTAAATAAATGTGACTATTTAGATAAAATGGACAGATTCCATGACAGAACAATATTCCTTATCAACTTCACTGCAAAAATGCTAAATGTAGTGTCTAAAAAGGTCAATACATTATGAATAACTGGGATATATATCAGAAGTACATGGTTATTGTTTGACACTTAAAAATCAATGTTATTCTTTATTAAAAATAAAACTTTTAAAATATAATTTCTCATTAGATGTAGAAAAGGTATTTTATAAAATTTAATACTTCTTTCTAACAAAAATTCTAGCACACTAGGAATAAAAACAAACTTTCTCAATCTGATAAAGGACATCTATCAAAAATCAAAGCCAACATTGTAGTTAATGATAAAGAACTAAATGCTTTATCTCTGAGATCAGCACCAAGTCCAGAATGCCTATGCTCCTTCTTTTTTTAACTCAACATTTTACTGGAGGTTCCAGCCAACGCTATATGGAAAACAAAGAATATAGAAGTCATCTAAATTAAAAAAAAAATAGTAAAATATATTTATAGTCATTTAGTTTCTTAATTATATGTGCTTTTCTCTATCTCTCTGTTTACCCTACCATATTATTTTCTTCTAAGTTATGTATACATACACCTTTACTATATATTTGTATGTATTGCTTATTGAAAAATAATGAGAATTAATGAAACCATGGAATTGTCTAGAAATACACTAATATAGTAGGTTGGTTAAACTGTACAACTAACCCAATTATCCTATGCTATAAACTGAATATGATTTACTGCATAATTTAAGAAAAAGATTAATAGTGAAAAAAATATTAATCAAACTTAAAACAGGTTTAAATTTGATTTTTAAATAAAAGCATTGACTAAAGAGTTTAATCAGTAAAATGCATGAAGGTTAATCCAAAAATTCATTGGAATCTATTTAGGAATAAATTAATTCACTTAAAATGTATTACTAAAATTCTTTTTTGATCTAATGGAGTGATAATTGAATACTTTTCTAATCTGAGGCAGGGGAGATAGTAGCACCATGATGTAATTACTTGTCTGGTTAAATACACAGTCATTTTTTGTGGAAATCATTTGCTTTCTGTTTCATGCTGAGAAGTGACCACCTTCTCTTTATCATAATACAATTTAACAAAATGTAGCATTCCCTCTCCATCAAATTAAGGCAATTTGGAATATTAAAGAGTCTTTGGGTCTTAGCTCTTCAATCATCCTCCATTGTTGCTATTCAGCTGAGGAAAAAAAAAAAAAAAACCTGTAGAAAAAAATCTTAAAGGACTTAATTTCCTTCCATATTGCTAAGCTGAGAGAAACGATGCCCCTAAAAATGGTAATGACTCAGAGGCTAAGGCCAGTAATGTCCTTCTTTACACACCTTTTCTGGGTCAAGTCAGTTCTTTCCAGGTTCTCCCATGATAATTTATAGGTATATTTACATGATCACAGAAATAACAAGTTTAGGGTGAATAGCACTAAAATGTCTAAGATATATATAATGTTGACCAAAATTTCTCTCTTTTTTTTTTCTCTCTCCCACCTCTCATGTCTCTCTTCCCACCACCACATACTCATTGACACAAATCAATCAATGACACTGACAGAATCACTTCTTTATCAGAACTTAAACCACCAAAGATGTATCCCATAAACCCATAATCTGTTCTGCTCATTAAATCTTGGGTTTTAAGTGAGTAAGTAAATTATTTGATACGAAGTATTTCAACTTGAAGTAATACTATTTAAGCAATATTTTTAAAAATATTTTTATGCTATGGAATGCCTGTTATAAACGCATTTGAAAAAGGCAGCTATAAAGATATTAAAGGAAGGATATTGGTTATAAAACTAATTTAAAAATATTCCTTCTGAAGCATTTTGGGACTATCATCTTTGAATGATCATGGAAGTATGCAATAACATGTTATTTATATTAACTTAAAAATGAAAAAAATCACAAAAAGTCTGGATGCATACAAAAAGTTACCCCTTTTCTTACTAGAGTGATACCATTAATGTGAAAAATCTGGTCTCTGGTTTTGGTGTATATATGCATGTGTGCTTTATAGGTGTAAAAAATGTGAAATATGTAATATACAATTTTCACTTATAGTCTGGATAGTTTTAGAAATCTATAAGTAATTGATTAAGTATGAATTAACTTGCTCAGGCATGGTGGCTCATGCCTGTAATCCCAACATTTTGGGAGCCTGAGGTGATTGGATCACTTGAGGTGAGGAGTTTGAGACCAGCCTGGACAACGTGGTGAAACAAAATTTAGCCAGGCGTGGTGGCCCGTGCCTGTAATTCCAGCTACCCAGGATGCTGAGGCATGAGAATCGCTTGAACCTGAGAGACGGAGGTTGCAGTGAATGGAGATCATGCACTTTTTTTTTTTTTTCCCTCCCCTTCCCTAGGAAATGGGCACACAGTGGTTCAGGGGCCAGCTTTGGCTGACCCTGCAGCGAAGACTAATTAGACACTCAGAGGAACTGGGAGGCACAGGGGTTTGGACTCGGGGTGTCCCAGGTTGTTCCTTCTGAGGACAGGCTCACCCTGGGAAGGACTGCAGAGAACAATGAAGGATGAGATGCTCAGGTATGTCTAGGACAGCATTTTTCCTAAAAAGGGAATCTCCTATTTTACAAAACTGCATCCACAAGGACAGCAGGGAGGCATTTAGGGTAGGGGGAAAATAGGACAGTGGAGGAGACATCAGGAGAGGACCAGGGCTTCAGAGTCTGGGATCAGGGACTTATAAGAAATGAGGGCTGATGGGGAAACCTTTCCCCCCCAGAAAGGGGCCCCAAAGAGTGACCTCAAAAACAAAACAACCCTTTGCTTCCTCCCCAAACAAAACCTGACAGACAGACAGACAGACAGACACACACACACACACACACACACACACAGATACAGACACACCAGTGCCAGAGGCACAGACAGGCGCTGAGCACACAGGCAGAGCCACAGGCTGTGCAGACTACAGTGTGAATGGCGCCCCCTGGAGTCGTGTATGAGGAACTTGCTGGAGAACAACTGAAAAAAAAAAAAAAAAAAAAAATGTGTGAATTAACTCGTAATTTCAGTGCCCTGAATCTTTGCGGAATAAAATTATATTTATTATAAATTTTACTTACATTTGATATGCTCTATATAAATCATTGTTCACTTTTCTAGGGTTTTATTATGGAAATTTTCAAACATATCATATGTAAAAGTTAAAAATTAGACCCCCAGGTAGCTAAATCCCAATATAGAACTCATCCCTTCCTTTCATCTTGACTCCTATTTACTGCCCATCCTTAAATGGATTATCTTGAAGCAAATTTCCAACATCATATCATCTCTAAATATTTTAATATAATTTCTAAAAGATGACTTTTAAACATAACTACAGTACCTGCAGTATCTTACTAAGCTTTTAAATATATATTTATATTGATACATAAAGGGACGATTTAACTGTTTTAAAGCACTCCAAGAAATCAGCACACAATAACTTATTTACTAAATTTCCTAATAATAGTTTTTCCCAGTCTTTATGCCACACAAACTAGGCTGCAGTGAAGGGCAGAAATTCTCATGTTAATAATGTTGCCAAATTCTTCTCCAGACACCTTCCCAATCTATATTACTAACCATAGTAAAATAAAGCATTTATCCCTGTATTTTCTAACACTGATAGTGACAGATATTTTAATTCTTGCCAATAGAAGGGCTCTGAAGTGGAATAGCATTATATCTGTTATTTGCATTTCCATTCTTGAGGCTGAAATTAGTCACATTTCCCAATGATAATGGATTATTTGGATTTCTAATTATCAAATTGCCTATTCCTATATCTTATTTATTTTTTCTGTGTGACATTTGAAAAATGTATAGCCTACTTAAAAATGCTACAATAATTCTTCCAGTTTGTGGCTAGTCTGTTCACTATGTTTGTTATTTTCTGAATAATAGCAGCGACGATAAAATTACTTCAAATCTTTCAAACACGTCCCTCTTTTCCTTTAGATTTCTCCATCCTTTTTTTGTCTTCTATGTGTGAAATATTTTATCACGACATAATTATATTATTTAAATATTTTAATTTAAATGTTTCTGTTTTTAAACATGTCAATTATTATTTGTTGGAATTTTTGTGTTTCTTTTTCCGGATATTTTTAAGTAAGGCTCCAATATTTTTCATGCACATGGCCAAAAGTCCCAGCACCATTTTTTGTTTGATTCTTTCTTACCTCGCGATTTATAATGCCATGTGTCATTTAACATTCCCATGTGTGTATAGGACTGCTATGAGTCTCTATTCTGGCCCATTGGTTTAGGTCCTGTGTCCTTATTTAAGTAGCACTACAGTTTGTTGCTGAAATCTGCAAAATTTTGAATCTTTTAAAGCAAATCTTTTTATAACTCACTTATTCTTTTGTTTTCAAACTGGTTTTGCTGCTTGATGCCCATCAAATTTTCATTAAAATTTTAGTATTGCTTTTTCAAGTTGTAAAAAAAAATATTATGCATAACTATTTACTTTTAAAACACTATATATATATATATATATATATATATATATAT
>NW_016107375.1:7910953-7915642 GCF_001604975.1 Cebus imitator
CAGGGTTTTGTCATGTTGGCTAGGCTGGCCTCAAACTCCTGACAGGTGATCCACCGACCTGGCCTCCCAAAGTGTAGGATTATAGACTAGAGCCACCGTGCCTGGCTAAAACACTATATTGTTCCTACTCCATCTCAAGTACTGTTCTAGGTCCTAAATATTTTCCAATATTTACTTACAAAAGTTTTACAACAATAATAGCATAATAGTAATATCTCATGTCCCAAGGGCACAGAAGTTGTACTAGGGAAGCTGAACTATAAATCCAGGCAATGCAGATCTACATCGTATTTACAAATTAATTTGTATAGCATTGCCTGCCATCTTTATAATACGGTGAGACATTTGTCCAACAGGGTGCCATTAGGCACATGTGGCCACTGAGAACATTAAGCCAATAGAAATGTGTTTTAATGTAAAATAAAAACCTGACTCAGATATCAATGCCATTGCTAAAAACTTTTTCCTAAAACACATCATTACCATATTTCATACTGATTAAATGTTGAAATTTAAAAAAAGAAAAAAAAATTGAAATTTTAATATTATGAATATATTAATTTTAATGAAATATTAAAATTATTTTCACTTATTATTTTTGGCCTTTAATAATGGCCACTGAAAATTCAAAATTACACATGAATCTCTCCTTACATTTTTAAGAACAATACTAATATAGAGTATTCCATTCATGGACATACTATGTATCTACATTTATTTAAAGTTTCTATTATATCATTTAGTACTGATTATTATTTCTGTATAAAATTCTTACAGAGTATAAATTTATTTATAGGTATCATAGTAGTTTTTATTATTGTAATAATTAAAATTAAACTTCTGAATTCATTGTACTGCTTATAATTTCTATATAAAATGTTACAACATTATAAATTTATTTATAGGAATCATAGGTGGTTTTTGTTATTGTAACAGCATTTTGTTTGTTTGTTTTTTAATTTCCAGGATACATGTGCACGATGTGCAGGTTTGTTACATAAGTAAACGTGTGCCATGGTGGTTTGCTGCACCTATCAACCCATCACCTAGGTATTAAGCCAAGTATGCATTAGCTATTTTTCCTGATGCTCTCCAGCACCCCACACCTCTTCCAACACATCTCAGTGTGTGTTATTCCCCTCCCTGTGTCTGTGTGTTCTCATCATTCAACTCCCACTTATAAGTAAGAACATGCAGTGTTTGGTTTTCTGTTCCTACATTAGTTTGCTGAGGAAAATGGCTTGCAGCTCCATCCAGGTCCCTGCAAAGGACATGATCTTATTTCTTTTCATAGCTGCATAGTATTCCATGGTGGATATGTACCACATTTTCTTTACCCAGTCTTTCATTGACGGGCATTTGGGTTGATTCCATGTCACTATTGTGAATAGTGCTGCAATAAACATGTGGGTGTATATATCTTTATAGTACAGGTATTGATCGACTTACGACCTATGCAACTTACAACCATTTGACTTTACGACCACAATAGCTAGCCACGACTGCTTCACATCTGGCAGCGCAAATGTTGCCCAGCTGGGTGTACGACAGTGCAGGACAATAAACATATATGCTATATCATATCATTATTAGTCATTTTCTTGCCTTTCTTACTAAGATGTGAGTGGTTTATATCCCTATATCTTTAACAATATTAGAACATACTAAGTTTAAATTATATTTGAACAAGATATCCAGATGACATCTTTTATGATGAATCCTACATATTTGTATCCCATGGAAAGTCACATAAAATTGTGATGATTTACTTTTCTATTTACAATGATAATAAATAAATACCTGGCAACTAATCCTTTTTAACCCTAAGACTTAACATAGTTCATACTCTTCTGCTTTTCAAAAGTCATCATGTGCCATGGTTTTTCACTTCAAACCATAGACCACCGTGGTTCAGTGATCTGTGAATATTCCACAGTTTTACACAAGGCTGTGCCTTTACCACAAGTTAAGGTGGCTTTTTAAAAATGAGATTTGACAAGAATGCTTTCATAATAAGCATTCAGGTCAACCTTTACTACTGGTAATGCAGTGTTTTACTTAAACCTGACGAAAGTAAAAATAAGAAACAAAATGGTGTAGAGATGATACAAATGGCATAAAATGAACAAAGAAAATTATGATATATAACAATGAAAGAAAATTATGATAAAATATGACTTAAAGATTTTTATAACATCATTTCACAGTACTGTACATATAGCCTACTCAACTTACAACCAAATCATGTTACGACCGGTCTGTCGGAACCAATCGTGGTCATAAGTCGAGTGCTAGCTGTATAATAATTTATAATCCTTTGGGTATATACCCAGTAATGGGATATCTGGGTCAAATGGTGTTTCTGGTTCTAGCTCCTTGAGGAATCACTACACTGTCTTCCACAATGGTTGAACTAACTTACATTCCCAACAACATTGTGAAAGTGTTCTTATTTCTCCACAGCTTCACCAGTATCTGCTTTTTAAAAACTTTTTGAAAATTGCTATTTTGACAGGTGTGAGATGGCATCTCATTGTGGTTTTAATTTGCATTTCTCTAATGATCAGTGATGTTGAGCTATTTTTTGTATGTTTGCTGGCTGCATAAATGTTTTCTTTTGAAAAGTGTCTGTTCATGTCCTTTGCCCACTTTTTGTTTTGTTTGTCTGTTTGTTTGTTTTAAATTTAATTTCCTTGTGGATGCTGGATATTAGACCTTTGTCAGATGTGAAGATTGCAAAAATTTTCTCACATTCCGTAGGTTGTCTGTTTACTCTGACGACAGTTTCTTAGGCTGTGCAGAATTTCTTTAATTAGGTCCCATTTGTCAATTTTTGCTTTTGTTGTAATTGCTTTCAATGTTTCTGTCATAACATCCTTTCCTGTGTCTATGTCCTAAATAGTGTTGCCTAAATTTTCTTCTAGGGTTTTTATAGTTTTGGGTTTTACATTTAAGTCTTTAATCCATCATGAGTTAATTTTTGTAAAAGTTGTAAGGAAGGGATCCAGTTTCAATTTTCTACATATGGCTAGCCAGTTTTCCCAGCACCATTTATTAAATAGGAAATTCTTTCCCCATAGCTTGTTTTTGTCAGGTTTGTCAAAGATCAGACGGTTGTAGATGTGTGGTTCTATTTCTGAGATCTCTATTCTTTTCCATTGGTCTATATGTCTGTTTTGATACAAATACCATGCTATTTTGGTTACGGTAGCCTAGTAGTGTAGTATGAAGTTGAGTTTTGTGATGACTCCAGCTTTGTTCTTTTTGTTTAGGATTAGCTTGGCTATGTTAGCTCTTTTTTCATTCCATATTAATTTTAAAGTACTTGTTTTAGATATATGAAGAATGTCAATAGTAGTTTAATGAGAATAGCATCTAATCTATAAATTACTTTGGGCAATATGGCAATTTTCATAATATTGCTTCTTCCTATTCATTGGCATGAAATATTTTTCCATTTGTATGTGTCCTCTCTGATTTCCTTGAGCAGTGGTTTGTAGTTCTAATTGAAGAGGTCCTTCTACATCCATTGATATTTATAGTCCTAGGTATTTTGTTCTTTTTGTAGCAATTGTGAATGGGAGTCAATTCATGGTTTGTCTCTCTGCTTGTCCATTTTGGTATATAGAAATGCTTGTCATTTTTCCACATAAATTTTGTATCTTGAGACTTTGCTGAAGTTGCTTATCCACTTAAGAAGCTTTTGGACTGAGACGATGGGGTTTTCTGGATACAAGATCATGTCATCTGCAAACAGAGAAAATTGACTTCCTCTCTTCCTATTTAAATAACATTTATTTCCTTCTCTTGCCTGATTGCTCTGGCCAGAGCTTTGAATACTATGTTAAATAGGAGTGGTGAGAGAGGGCATCCTGGTCTTGTGCTGGTTTTCAAAGGGAATGCTTCCAACTTTTGCCCATTCAGTATGATATTGGCTGTGAGTTTGTCATAAATGGACCTTATTATTTTGAGATATGTTTCATCAATATCTAGTTTATTGAGATTTTTTAACATGAAGGGATGTTGAATTTTGCTGAATGCCTTTTCTGCATCTATTGAGATAATCATGTGGTTTTTGCCATTAGTTCTGTTTATGTGATGGATTACATTTATTGGTTTGTGTATGTTGAACCAGCCTTGCATTCCAGGGATGAAGTTGACTTGATTGTGCTGTACAAGCTTTTAATGTGCTGCTGAATTATGTTTGCCAATATTTTGAACCCTGGAACTTGGACTTTTCAGATTGTATAGCTGAAAGAAATAAGTTACTTTCCAAGAAGAATTTAAGATAACTTCAGATAGTCTGTTATAAGCAACAGAAAGCAGACCAATACAAATAAGATTTATCTATATTTTTCTTCTTATTTTGCTATTGTTTTGTATGGATACCATGACTTTAGCTTAATAAAATCGGTACCTGTTCCTTCAAGGAGGGTAAAACATGCCTAGAGATTGTAAATAGATTTTTGAATAACAATTCAATTCACTTAAAGTACATGTTCTTTTTAATCTTTTCAGTAAATTTATCTAGTTTATAATTTTTTTCCAAAAAAATTGTTCATCATTTCAATATTCAAATATGTTGACATAAAAATATACATAACATTTTTTATGATTTTTAAAAAAGCATCTTCTTTGATATCATGCCTTTACCTTCCTTATTTCTAATATTGTTAGTTTGTTCCTTCT
>NW_016107375.1:7916027-7941139 GCF_001604975.1 Cebus imitator
AGAGCTTAGTTGTTTTGCTAGTCTTTTGCAGGAGGCATCTCTAGAGACTTACTCCTCTTTATTATGTGCATATATTTTTTCACAAAACTATAACACTTATATTTGAAACATCTTTCTTTTTCACTTAAATACATCTAGGATATATTAAAATTTCAATTTTTTGAATAATGTCATTATTATTTCAATTAAAGTTGCATAGGATATTATTTAAATGGTTTAGTAGAAGTGAACCTTTGTATTATTTACCAATTTTGTACATTTATTTCTGTGTTAAATACTTTCTAGCATATCTATTTTGCAAAACTGTGGATATTAGAATATGTTCCTAAAAATAGAATTTGAGGGATAAAACTTACATTATTCAAGCTTTGTGTTTACCATCAAAATTTTTTCTGTGGATATTGTTTTCCATCAAAAGATAAAAAATAAGTGTACATATTTCCTCACCTCATTTTCCACCATAATGTGTTATCAAACTTTGTTATTTACTAATTTGATAACCCAACATTGGTATATCAATAAACCCTTAATTTGGATATCCCTCTTATGTGTAAGATTGAACACCACTAATCTGTAAGAAAACATTGTCAATGTACATTTCTGAACGTTTTACACATGAAATAAACTACTTTATTTTTCTGAATTACAATTTTCAGTTTGATAGTGTATTTGGAATTTGTTCATAATTTTAAAAAATGTTCATGTATTCAAATTTGTTTATTATTTTCTATAAAGCTTCTTAGTTATGTGGAATACTTAGGAAGACTTTCTTTAACAGTATTTTTTGATAACATCCATTCTGCCATGTATTGTTCTAGCCCATTTTTTATACTTTTATTCTTCATACTTAAATATGTTCAATTTTTAATTTACTTTGGTATAGCTATTGAATACAGAGTCAAATTTTTTCCAGAAGTGTATCCAATTGCCTTTATACCATCTTTAAAACAATTATTTCTCCCACTATATTATCATGTTCTAGATTCAAAGGGTATGTTTCTCTATTTCTGGTATTTCTAATCTCTTCACTTCCTCATTATGCCAAAATGTACCCTAGTAATATCGTGTATTACACATTGTTTGTACTGTAAGTTGCTTTTTTAATGGATTTTTTTATTATTAGGTTTTATATGAAATATAAAATTAGCTCAGGTATTTAGAAAATAATGTTTTTATTTCTTGGGAAATTATTATTTTTACTCTTCTCTTATATGTAGAAAAATTACATTTTATTGCTATTTTGTCTTCCTGTCCAAGAAGATGGCATACCTTTTCATTTGTTCTATTATTTGTATGTGTACATATGTCTTAATATAATTATAATAACTTTTTATATAAATCATGCACCTTTCTCATTAAATTTTTAACTATATATTTTATTATTTTTTGTTGCTACAATAAATTAAGAATTTGGTTTTTTCTGTTACATTTTCAAATTCATAATTTATAATACATTGTTATTCAAATATCTGTAATTTTCAGTTATTTTTTTCTTATCTAATAGTACTTTTTACCTCTACCAAAAAATGTTTTTATAATGCAATATTGGGTATCCTGGGATTGCTTCTTACTTTCATTACTATCTTTCTAGCATTTCCCCATTGAGAAATTTTTTGGAATAGGAAAGCTGTCTACTCATAGCTGCTGAGATTTGTCTGACTAAGAGTAGATAAAAGCAGAAGCAGGTGTTTGGAACCTACGACAAAGATTCAAATAAGAGGTCATGTTGACTTAAGGACAGCGATCTTGAGAGTGATGGTAAGTGCTCAGTTTTGTAGGCAGAACCAACAAGACTTCCCAGATGACTTTGGTCCAAGCACTGAAATAATATAATTACTATTAAATTAAGGTGAATCATGGAAAGAATAGCTGGGAAATGAGACAGAAATATTAGGAACTGAGTGTTTGACATTCATTTCAGGAATAACCATACATATTAGTGTTAGGAGGAATATAATCTACCATATTAACAGGTAAAAAGAAAATATTAACTTTGATTTATGTGGAAAACAGCATTTGACAGAATTCAGTATCTTAAAGTTCTTAGCAAAGAATAGAATAATAATTCTTAATATATTTAATATAAATTTTACAAACAAATAGCCAGCATCTACAATGATCAAAACAGCATGGTACTGGTACCAAAACAGAGATATAGACCAATGAAACAGAACAGAGGCCTCAGAAGTAATGCCACATATCTACAACCATCTGATCTTTGACAAACTGGACAAAAACAAACAATGAGGAAAGGATTCCCTGTTTCATAAATAGTGTTGGGAAAACTGGCTAGCCATGTGCAGATGGCTGAAACTGGAACCCTTCCTTACACTTTATACAAAAATTAACTCCAGATGAATTAACGATTTAAACATAAGACCTACTACCATCAAAACCCTAGAAGAAAACGGAGGCAATACCATTCAAGACCTAGGCATAGGCAAGGACTTCATGACTAAAACACCAAAAGCAATGGCAGCAAAAGCCAAAATAGACAAATGGGATCTAATTAAACTTAAGAGCTTCTGCACAGCAAAAGAAACAAACATTAAACTGGCAACCAACAGCATGGGAAAAATTTTCGCAATCTACCCATCTGACAAAGGGCTAATATTCAGAATCTACAAAGAACTAAAATAAATTTACAAGAAAAAACCAAACAACCCCATCAAAATGTGAGCGAAGGATATGAACACAGACACTTTTCAAAAGAAGACATTTATGTGGCCAACAAACATGAAAAAATGTTCATCATGACTGGTCATTAGAGAAATGCAAATCAAAACCACACTGAGATACCATCTCATGCTAACTAGAATGGTGATCATTAAAAAATCTGGAGACAACACATGTTGGAGAGGATGTGGAGAAATAGGAAGACACTTTTACACTGTTGGTGGGAGTGTAAATTAGTTCAACCATTGTGGAAGACAGTGTGCAGACTCCTCGAGGATCTAGACAAAGAAATACCATTTGACCCAATAATCCCATTACTGGATATATACCCAAAGGATTATAGATCATTCTACTATAAAGACACATGCACACATGTTCATTGCAACACTGCGTATAATAGCAAAGACTTGGAACCAATCCAAATGCCCATCAATGATAGACTGGATAAATAAAATGTGGCACATATACACCATGGCATGCTATGCAGCCAAAAAAACGATGAGTTCATATCCTTTGCAGGGACATGGATGAAGCTGGAAACCATCATTCTCAGCAAACTGACACAAGAACAGAAAACCAAACATCGAGGGTTCTCCCTCATAAGTGGGTGTTGTACAATGACAACAGACAGACACAGGGAGGGGAGCATCACACAGTGGGGCCTGTTGGGGGTGGAGAAACTAGGGGAGAGAGAGCAGGAGGTTAGGGGCATTGGGGAGGTAAGTATTAGGAGAAATACCTAATATAGGCGACGGGGGCATGGATGCAGCAAGCCACCATGGAATGTGTATACCTATGTAACAATCCTGCAAGATCTGCAGATGTACCTCAAAAATTAAAGTATAATAATAAAAAAAAAAAATGCCAACCTGGTCCTTATGGGTAAAATATAAACAGTATTATCATTAAATCTAAACAATGTTGTCTTCTCTAACCACTGCCATTAGATGATTAAAAAAATGAATATGAACATTTGAAAGGAAACCACAGTATGATTTATAAATAATATAAAACTGAAAGAAAACTGAAAAACACTATAAAACAAACTGTTAAAATAACATGAGAGTTTGGGAAAATGATAAAGTATAAAATAAACATGCAAATTATAATATATAATACTTTATATAAAAGTATTATATATTAAAAATGCAAGTTTCAAGACATATTTTAAAACATTTTAGTTTAAAGAAAATATAGCACATATACACCATGGAATACTATGCAGCCATAAAAAACAATGAGTTCATGTCTTTGTAGGGACATGGATGAACCTGGAAACTATCATTCTCAGTAAACTGACACAAGAACAGAAAAGCACACACCACATGTTCTCACTCATAGACTGGTGTTGAACAATGAGAATACATGCATGGACACAGGGAGGGGAGCATCACATGCTGGGGTCTGTTCGGGGGGAATTGGGGAGGGAGATCAGGGGGTAGGGAGGTTGGGGAGGGATGACGGGGAGAAATGTCAGATATAGGTGATGGGGGAATGGAAGTAGCAAACCACATTGCCATGTATGTACCTATGTAACAATCCTGCATGTTCTGCACATGTACCCCAGAACCTAAAGTGCAATAAAAATTTTTAAAAAATAAAGTATGAATAGGAAATAGAAATGTACAGAAATTACATTAATAAAACTATAAAATTATCAAACTCTATTTAAGGAAATAAAAAATATAAGAAGCATGTAAATGTCACTTACTGTGTGCCAGACACTGATCTAAGTTCTTTGTCCTTAAATCATCACCAAAATCTATGTAATAGACATTTATATTAACATTATTTTACATTGGATAAAAACTAGGAAAGGAAGGGCTTAAATGATTTACCTAAGATCAAGCAGGTAGTAAATAGCAGAGTCAGGTGGAAGAGTGAATATGCAAATGGACAAGACCATAAATAAAGATGGAACTCTGACTCTCAATCTCCATCAACCAGCCCAGCTAGCCAACCCATTATCTACAGTAAACTGTTCCCAGAAGCTGGACTACTATTTCTAATAACCAATGTGAGAAGTCAAACTAAATGCCTTTAACAATTGGCCCTAAATGACTATCAGTTGATCAATATCTGACAGCTTCCCTAATTTTCACTCCTGTAACATAAGGCCAACCTGAGAAAGCTATGCATGCATATTTAACCAATAACATAAGATAGCCTGCTTCTAGTTAGCTTAGCTTCAGCTTCTTCATGCCAACAGCCTACAATGAGGGCATAATGAAGTCTTCAATTCATTGGGAAGCTTTTATTCTTTTCTGTTTGACTTTGAGTCTTTGTCAAATGCAAGTGATGATGGCTAATTGCCTTGCTATATAGCAAGCATTGAATAAATAGACATTACTTACTCTCATTTGGGTGGTCTTATTTGTTTTCATACAGAATTCAAACTCAGATTATCTGAATCCAAAGTATGAGAAAAATATTTCTCCATGATGAAAAGATCAGTTCACTACTATCTATTGCAAAAGTTATTCTAATTTTACCTTTATATAAACATAAAAGCAGAAAAAATATTAAAAAGATAATTTCAAAAAGGATACATGCCTTATCAAATAATAAAATGTATTTTAAAGTCATAATAATCTAAATAGCATGGCAATGTTATGGAATAGCAGATTATATCAAAAACAGAAAAGAGAGTTCAGAAATTTTACTAGTATATATAAGACATTATATAGAAAAAAACCCACAAATTACTTCAAATAATTGCTAAAATGACATTTTAAAAACTATTTGAATTGCATAATACATATACATATCCTGATATGAAAATAAATTATAGATTTTAAATCAAAAGTTTAATCATTCATATAAAAATAAAGTATATCATCCAAAATGGTAATACTATGTCTTGAACTTTCATCAGATTTGTACATCAGATCTATAAAACACTACACACCTGAAAATAAAGAAAAAAATGACAGAAAATACTAATAGCAGTAGGAAAACATATTTTCCTCAGATCAAAAAAGATCAGTTAAAAGTAGTAGGAGCAAGAAGATACAAATAACATAAATAATTATATAACATTTATTTTACCAGCAATTAAAAAATATACTCATCAAATAACTGTGACATACTTTAAAAGACAGACACAAACACATAATTTTATCACAAAAAATGTAACAAATTCCAAAAATCAGAGATAGCATAAAGTTCAATCTCTTGATCCAGTGCATAGATATATTAATTAATAGCAAAGAGGAACACTAATAATAACAATGACAAAAATTTCTGAAACAATTGGGAGTATATAATGACATAAGCTTTAGATCAAAAAAATATTTGGGATTGTAATTAAGTGAGGCACTATGTATCATAAAAGATGGGACAAGTTCTAAATAGTACCAGGAAGAAAATTTAGTCTATTGGGTTCTAGAAAACAATACCCCAGAGTATGATGTTTAGGCATGTTGAGTATTTGAACTAAGAGACTGGAAAATCTCAGAAACAAGTTCTTTCTGATCTCCTTTCCTCCTGTTTCCTGTTCCTCTTTCTCCCATGAAGTGAGTCATAGAAATAAAAATTATTCTTCCTAAAGACAAGCAATAGAAACTAAAAACCCTCTGCCCCAAAGTAAGCCATAAAACTTTTCCTCCTTTCTTCCTCCTTGAAGACCTTCTTTCCAGAAGGGTCTAGCTGCATACCCAGGAGGAAGGAATGCTATGTAGAGAGTCTAAGAAAGGTTGGAATAGACAGATCTTGCTAGATTTCCCCACTTAGTCTATTATCATTAGATCATACCTGTTTGCCCAGTTACATTTCTATGTGGCTATTCATTTTTCATCAAATGTAAGCATAAAAATGGACAGTTTTCCCTGGGTCTTCGGGTTTTCATTTCTGAAGATTCTTGTGTTTAATGAGACTAAATAAATTCATTTTGTATACTTTGTGTCAACCTGTCTTTGTTATAAGAGTGTTAGCCATGACCCTCAAGATGAGTGAGAAAAGGTATCAAAGGCTTTCCATCCCTATAAATCTTAAGTATGAAAATAAATGCCTTAAGTATCCTACATGATACATTAGAAAAAAAGCAGTATATCACACTTAAGGAAAGCAGTCCAGGTATGGGGACTCGTAATTTCAGCATTTAGAGAGTCTGAGGCAGGAGGATCATTTGAGGTCAAGAGTTTGAGACCACCCTGGGCAACATAGCAAGACTCTGTCACTATACAAAATAATAATAATAGCTGCGCGCGGTGGCTCAAGCCTGTAATCCCAGCACTTTGGGAGGCCGAGGTGGGTGGATCATGAGGTCAAGAGATCGTGACCATCCTGGTCAACATGGCGAAACCCTGTCTCTACCAAAAATACAAAACATTAGCTGGGCATGGTGGCACGTGCCTGTAATCCCAGCTATTCAGGAGGTTGAGGCAGGAGAATTGCCTGAACCCAGGAGGCAGAGGTTGTGGTGAGCCGAGATCACGCCATTGCACTCCAGCCTGGGTAACAAGAGCGAAACACCGTCTCAAAAAAAAAAAAATAATAATAATAATAATAATAATAATAATAATAAGTAAAGTTAAAGGGCTACTGAAAATGAGCTATCGCTATCTTTTTTAAACTCTACTTCTCATTTTACATTTTACTCTAGGCATGCTGATATACAGAAGGAAAATATCCTTTGCCCTCTACCCTTCTAAGTTCATAGCTGGGGACACTGTAACAGAAGAAAAAAAAAACCAAAAACAAACAGAAGTTTTTCAATATGCATGATGGATCTTCAAAATGTTCATGGAAAATGATATTATAAAAAAGCCATGCCTGGATTTTAAAATTTTTATGCTAAAATAAAGGTATGCTGACATTACAAAACAGGATATAGTTTGAAACACTAAGAATTAAAAGACATCCGTTTCAATAGACGCTCTATCAGAAGAACATAAATTCTGCTAAAACTGAAATGAAAACAAACATCAAATTTATGGTGAAGCTTGGCTAAAAGAATGGTGAAATTATTGATGCTTAACACAATTTTATAGGGAGTATGACCCAAATATATTAGCAGTTTACGAATGGATAACTCCTATTAAGAAGAGATGAGATAATATTGAACATGAAGCTCACAGCAGTAGACCATCCACATCAATGTTCAAGGAAAAAATTAATTTTGTTGATGCCCTAATTGAAGATGACCAATGATTAATAGCAGAAACAATAGAGAACAGCATAGCCACCTCAACTAGTTCAGCTTACGCAATTCTGACAAATTAAAGTTGAGCAAATTTCCACTAAATGAGTGCAAAAATCATTGTGACCAGGTCAGCTCTAGGCAAAAGCAGAGCTTTCTTTTCTTTCTTTTTTTGAGACAGAGTCTTCCTCAATCAATCAGGCTGAACTGCAGTTGTGTAATCTTAGCTCACTGCAGGCTCTACCTCCTGAGTTCCAGTGATTCTCATGCCTCAGTCTCCTGAGCAACTGGAATTAAAGGCATGCACCACCATGTCCAGCTAATTTTTGGATTTTTACTAGATAAAAGCTTTTGCTATGTTGGCCAGGCTAGTCTCAAACTCCTGGCCTCAAGTAATCCACCTGCTTTGGTCTCCCAAAGTGCTAGGATATAGGCTGAGGCCACCATGCCTGATCTAGAGCAGATCTTTCAATGGAAAGTTTAAACAAGTAAAATCAAGATTCTGAAGTTTCTTTTTTTTTTCAAAGAATTATAATGGGCATGTAACATGGCTTAACTAGTACAATCCTGAAGACAAGCACAATCAATGCAATGGCTTCTAAGAAGTAAATGTGGTCCAGTCAAAGCAAAACAGAACCAATTTAGAGCAAAGGTCATGGTAACGGATTTTTGGGGTGCTCAAGACATTTTGCTTGTTGACTTTCTGGAGGGTCAAAGAACCATAACATTTGCTTACAGGTGTGGTTTGAGAAAGTTAGCAAGCGCTTTAGCAGAAAAACTCCCAAAGGAGTGTCACCAGGGAGACCTTTTCTACTGTGACAATTTTGCCCATTACCCTCATTAAACAAGGGCAAGACTGCAAGAGTCTCTATAGGAAATTAGTAGGCATTCACCTTACACCTACTTTGGCTCCCATTAGGCATTTACCATTTACCTGATTTTGCTTCTGTCTTCTTGTTTTCAAATCTTAAAAATATTTAAAGGACATCTATTTTTTAAGTTAATAATATAAAAAGATGACATTGACATTGACATGGTTAAATTTCCAGGACCCTCAGCTTTTAGGGGTAGGCTAAATAGTTGGTATCACCCCTTACAAAAGTGTCTTAAACATAATGAAGCTTACAGAGTAGGAGGAATCTTTACAAACGGATATTCCCTTTATAAAATAAATGCGCCTTACAAAAGGGTAACTCTTCATCTGTTTTCAGAGGTTTGCCTATGTCTATGGTTTCTTAAAATAATCCCCTCAAAATAATGCCTGTGCCAAAAAGGCATAATTCAGGTGGCATATTCTGGTCTCTTATATGGGTTCCTCTCAATTTTCCAGCAAAAATTTGTGGAATTATCCAGAATATCCTCCACTTTATTTCTTAGCATTGTATCATCCTTCAAAGTCTCATTAAATCTACTTTCCTTTGTAAGGTATTCTTCAACAATAATCAAACCACATTTAAAAAAACAAAAAGAAAAAAATTATATTAAACCAATCCCAGAGTATGTTTAAAAATCAATATTTAATTATGGCAGCTCAGCGTATGTGTATCATTCTCTGACTACCAGATTAGTAGCTCCCCCATAGCCATATCTTGATTGCTTCTCACACACACGTTATAAAGTGACTGATAAAGAGATTTTTGGAAGAGCACCAATACTTTTGTGACATGTCAAGGGTATTTTACAGTAATTTAAAGACAGGAAATAAGAGATAGAGAAGTATACTAAAAGTCACAGATAAGGCAATGATTTTCGTCCGTAGGCCAGAGATTTTCTGAGGATTTCTCTAGATAAGAACTGGACCTTTGGCCCCATCACTGAAGCTGATTCTGTTGTTGCTATTTGGTATTTCTTTGAGCCCTTCTCTCATCACCACAGGCTGTGATGGCTTTGTATCTATTTTGTTACTTTACAAGATATACCCTGTCAAGGATCTTTGCTGCTGGCAAATACAGCTCATGCTAAATGATTTTCAGTAATACTTCAAAACAGGAGCCAGCATAGCCACATTTGTGATTCAAATATCTCCTCTCTCATCCTTCTTGTCTTTCCAGTTTTCCACCTCTTCTACTGACTGATAAAATAATTTGATCATATAGCAAGTTTGAAATGTCTTTTCCAATGAAAATTTTGGGAATAACTGCTTCCTCATGCCCACTCAAAAGATATAGTAAGCAATAAGAACACACATTCAGAAAAAAATCAGGTTCATGGGACAGATAAGCATTAATACTTACATTTCAATAGTGTCACCTGCCCTGAGCTAATGGGAATTGTCAGATAATAAACTGGATAGATTGCCTGCTTGTCATATCAAAAGCTTTTAGTTTTATTCTAAAGTTAAGAGGCAATGCAGATTTCCCTGTGATGGAGTTAAATTAAGCTCTTCCACAAATTTTTAAACTGCAAAATTGTCAAATAAAAAGATTATTGCAAAAGAAAAAAAAAGATTTTAAATAAGGAGAGTGGGACTACTGCACCAGGAAGACTACTTAGGTCGTAAGCTCTGCAAGCATCTCAAAGGTAAGGCAGAGAAGAACTTTTCTTTAGTAGGAATAAATGAACATGTCTAGAAAGAACTGAGCATGGAGAAGTAGAACCAAACCAGAGTAATTAGAGAATATTATTCCCTGAAGTTAGACTATGTTCAGCTATATGCTGGTTCAGAGAAGTGTACTAAATGTGGGTAAAATTAAGGGTCCTGGGAGAAGAAGAGACGCTTAAGTATTAATTTGGTGCAAAAGTAAGTGTGGTTTTTGCCATTGAAAATAGTGGCAAAGGTTGCAATTACTTGTGCACCAATCTAATATCATTGAGTCAAGTCGAGATAGCAGGTGTTTTCTTCAGGTTGGTCAGTGGGTGCAAACAGTTTAATCATTTATGAGGCAATAAAAAAGAGAATTTGGAGAGTCTTTGGCCTTGTCATAGCTGAATAAGGAGGACATCCGGGTGCCTTAGATCTAAGTCCTACAGAAAAGGTTTGTTCCATGTTTTAAGCTGTTTTCGAAATAAAATGAGGTGGGAATGTAAAAAATATATGTATTTATTATTTTCCAGATTCACAGTGCTTCAGCAAAGTTTAATACTGTAAAACAAAATCTGCATTCATAAAGGGATTATCTGATAATTATGAGTGACTCAATGGATATATAAATTATAAATACAGATGACAATAAAACTCTGATCTGCAACATCTAAAGCAATTAGCCAGGAATCCAAATCACAACCTCTGTAGCGATTGGGCCATGATGGTGAAAACGTGGTCAACAATATCCAGCTTTCCTGTTTACTTCTGATCCCAGTGCAGGATATGCCAAAGAAAACCAAAAATGCTTCCCAAACTAATCAAATAGGATTCTGTCTTCAGCTTCCCCATACCAATCATCTGCAACTAGGGCATTCCCAAATCCTTCCCTTGCTTTTACTGTAAAGCTTGCTCATCCCCTTGCATGACTATGAGTCTACATCAAATGCAAGCGATGGTAGCTGATACCCATGATATCAAAAGCTCTGAATAAATAGTGTTTGTAATTATTTAGGTGGTCTTCATTTATTTCCAGTTTTTCTAGAGGCTCCATTGAGACACGGTTGGTTACATTGCCTGCCACGTGGACCCCAGGCTTCAGCCAAGTGATATACTCACAAAGGCTCCTTGTGTCTTGTTGCTCAGGGCTTCTTGAGTCCATGCTAATGTGGTAAGTCAACATTACATCAGAACTCAACCAGCCTTTAAGTATCTCTGCTATTGATTCTAAGTATATTACCAGAGTGTTGTTATAGTTCCTCATTGTTTGCCACTCTTAGTGAGATCACGACATTCTTTTCATTCATTTTTCCTCTCTGTTATGCTTCTGTTTTGTTCTATGCTATCTAAAAGTGTTGCTTGTCATAAGAAAGGCAGCCACAGGATAGAACAAAAGCATGGACTCTGTAAGCTTGCGGTTTAAGAGGGCCTCACAAAGTAATGAGTTTACATAATTCAGATGGTCTCAGGTACAGTCTCAGGTGAACTTTCCTGTGGGTCACAATTAAAATCGTTCTCCCTCTATCTCTTTCGTTTTGTCCTATGATCTTCACTTTAACTAATAGAAATTATTTTCTTTGATCATTTGCCTGCCTGGTGGCGTATATTGTCAGGTCTGAATTTGGAGGCAGCAAACTATCAGAATGTGTCCCCAAGATCTGAAGTGCACAGACATCACTTTCAACTAGCCATTTCCAGCCCGTGTACGGGTTATAAGGTTAAATATTATCCTCCTTCAGGAAAAAAAAATCCTGCGTCAGTATGTATTTTGATTATAATGCTAACTATTGCATTATCTTTCCAAATGTTATAACTTACTAAGGATCATTTGGAGCTTCAGTGGCTCCTGTATGCCACATTTGACTGAAAAAAAAAAAAAAAAAGCTTGTTCTTTTTTTTGTGTTGTTTTTGTTTTTGTTTTTGTTTTTGTTTTGAGGCAAAGTCTTGCTCTGTCGCTCAGGCTAGAGTGTAGTGGTGCCATCTTGGCTCACTGTGACCTCCACCTCCTGGGTTCAAGTGATTGTACTGCCTCAGCCTCCTGAGTAGCTGGGATTATAGGCATACACCACCAAGCCCAGCTAATTTTTGTATTTTTAGTAGAGACAGGGTTTCATCATGTTGGTCAGGTTTCATCATATTGGTCAGGCTGGTCTCGAACTCTTGACCTTGTGATCTGCCTGCCTTGGTCTCCCAAGTGCTGGGATTACAGGCATGAGCCACCACAGCCAGCCAAAAAGTTGTTCTTTTAAGAGACATAATAGAATCAAAAGAAAAGCACAACAGAGAATAAGATCATTCAACATCAATAGAAAGCATTTTTTAATTGGTATGGAGAAAACCCAGAATGAAATTCTGATTCAAAAATTGATTCTCTAAATGATTATCTGGCAAAAGTTAAGAAGCAATTTGACAAACTTAAGCACCAGAAAACAGACATATTTTTTAGTCAATGCTTCCTTCTTGCTTTCAAGTTGCATTCCTATATTCAACTCTCTCTCTTCCTCATGTCAGTTGCCCATAAAAATTCATCGCATTTGTGAATCAGGTATTCAGGCAACTATAGAATTTAAACTTCAGATCTCAGTTAAATTAAGAGTCATTATTGAATATTTCCATAATAAAACAACTTAATATGCTGTATTTCAAAAACGTAAAAAATATACATTACCATAAAGTTGGATAAAACCATCAACTATTTATAAAATAATTTGTAATTCTTTTGGGTTCATTCCACAGAGTTACCTGATGTACTAGTTTATTTTTTTGCTGCTGGAACAACTTACCATAAATATAGTGGTTTTTATCAATAAAAATTTATTAACTTAAACTTCCGTAGGTTAGAACCCTAATCAGGAATAAAACCAAGGTATTGGCAGAGCTGTGTTCTTTTCTGGAGATCCTAAGAAAGAATTCATATCCTTACCTTTTCTAAAATCTAGATGCCACCCATATTCCTTGACTCATGGTTCCTTTCTCCATCTTCAAAGACAGCTATAGTGGGTCCAGTCTTTCTCATACTACCACTTCTCTGCTTCCTTTTTTCTATAGTCACATCTCTCCCTCTGACCACAGTCCAGAAAGATTTTCCACTTTTAAGAACTCATGTGATTTGATTCAGTTAACCTGGATAATCTAGGATAGCCTCCCCACTTCATGATTCTTACCTTAATCACACCTGCAAATCTCATGCTGTGTAAGGTAACATAATTACAGGCTCCAGAAATCAGGATCTCTGTCTAACTGGTATTTGGGAGGCTCACACATTTAAGAATTTTATCTGTGGTTCTAGGTTCTATCCTGTATCATGCAGATGTGATCAATATTGCAAATGACCCATGTACTACACTCAGACCCAGCACTCTATTACTGATGTGTTAAGGCCATTTCTTACATCTTTTTAAACAGCCTCATCATGATCTACAACCAGATTTCATCTACTGGAAGAGACATCAGAGAAAAACTACTCCTGAACCGTGTTAAAAACAACCTAATTAGGTACTGTTGACAACATATACAACGGTGAAATGCCACGGAGTTAATTGTTAGGTTTCTATTTCACAACCTGAGAAAGCAATTCAGAATCCCAGAAACCATTAATAGACCTCAAACTATGATTCTAAGACATTCTCTAGAAGTCATCAATCAGAAGTAAACCCTGACCAAGACCTTTGAACAAGCAGATGATCTCGGGTACTGGACAGTTTCCACACCAGTATCAGAGCTGCATCGAAACCCATGTCTAAGTCCTATTTGGTTTTTCATTTGCTTGTTTATGGTAATTCTTCTCATTTTCTATAAACACCTGGTTGTAATATACCAATAGTATCACTTTGTCTCATTTCTTTCCTCTTTATGAAAATTGTTAGGTCAGAAAATACTCATTCTAGTGCCATTTTTAGATTATTTCAAAATAGAAACAATTGTCCTCAATCTTGCTGATTCCTAGATATGCCAGGCAGTTCTAAGTCCTCATAATAAAAACCTCTGGACAATTTCAATCTCATCAAATGAGATCTTAGGAAATTATAGTCAATGGTGCTTTCATGTACAAAGTGGACAACTGAATTTAAAAACAAATACTCAAGTTATGATTTTCCTAGTGGTGCTCTCTTTCAAAGAAAAATAAAAAAAGAACATTGATCAGGCACTAGAAAATTCTTAATTTGTATTCAGCAACCTTCCTAGAATTACGAGCCAAATCCTTGCCACCTGAAAGAGTCTAATTCAAATTCAAAACTGTAACTCAGGTAACTTGGGTGTAACTTCACACCATGAATGATTCCTTTGTTTCCTGGATCTCCATGTTTCTCCTTTGGATACTATTTCCTTTTTGGCCAGGGTACCTGTTATTGTTTGCTTGGACTAAAACCCCATGAAATTTAGGAATAATATTTCAAGACTTGGCTATATGCCAAGACTCTAATTCTACTAATCCCCAAAGCTAAAAATTTTAACTTAGACACAAGGTCCAAAATGGGTTTACTTTTGGTTACATAGGCACTCTGACACTGATTCTTGTTTATAAAACAATCAGAACAATGTTCCCAATGGTAAGACTCATACAAATAATAAAAGCTATAAGAAATGTATGAATTCTGGCAGCAACAATTAATTATATCACTTCTGCCCTAGTTGGAACACAGATCATTCTCAAGACTTTGGCATGAGTAGTGATAGATAATTGCATTGCTCTGGAATTCTTATTGACTGATCTTGTGTATCTGTGCCATTGCTAATTTTTTTTTTTTGCACTTACATCAATTAAACAGGTAAAGTAAAACCTTAAGAAAAAAAGATATTTGGCTTTCTAAAATTAATCTTCAGAGCCTACAGAATTTGTTATCTTGAACTTTCTTTAGAAATTATAGTTCCTGGTTCTAAAGCATCTTACGAGGACAATTACATGTTTTATTTTTATCATAGTGGGCAAAATACTGGTCTGTTGCATTCTATCCAGTGTTTTAAATGCTCCAGCTTAGTGACTATCTCATGAGTGCCATGAAGATACAAGAAAAGGTCAAGAAGAGTTTGTAATATAGTTGACTATGGAGACAATAGGATGATCTGTGAGAGGTGAAGATCTGGATTTCTAATTTTCCCTCATTTGGTCAACCTGTTAGAAGTGAGAAAATGACCAAAAAGAGGAAACAAGAGCTTGAAAGTACAAACAGACAACGGACCAGTCCATATATGACAATAGAACTCTGAACTAAAACTTCCGCAGCTACCATCCCCGGGAGCCAAACCACAGATTCTGCAGCAAATAGTCCAGGGAAACAAACTGCAACCTCAGTAGCAATTGTCCCGGAACAGTAAAATCGCTTCCTTAATCACGAAGATGTGATATCTTTCCTCACCCATCATAAGGGACACAGCTGACACTCCTGAAACAAAAGGCAGCTTAACAAGAGGAAGCATACAGGATTTATTTAATCAAAGTTTACATGACATGGGAGGCTTTAGAAATGAACTCAAAGACTCAGGAAAAACTGTCTATTTTTATGCTTAGGTTCAATGAGGAATTGGCAGCCATGTGGAAATGTAATTGGACAAAAGGGTATGATCTAATAGTGAAAAACTAAAGGGGAAAAGCCAGGAAGGCCTATTTGTTCAGATTTTTATTGGCCTCTTTGCATAGCTTGTCTTCTTTTGGATATGGGGCTGAACCCCTCTGAAATGAAGGTCTTCAAGGGAAAAGGAAGAAAGGTGAGAGGGACATTTATAGATTTTACCATTTGCTTTGGGGGAGAGGGGTTCTAGTTTCTATAACCTGTCTTGGGGAAGAGGAATTCTGCTTTCTATGACTTGCTTCAGGAGAATGAATAGTAGGAGAAAGAGGACAGAAGAAGGTCCAAAAGACCTTGCCTCTTAAACCTTTCCAGTTTCCTTCAGTTCAAAGTACTTAGTGTGTCATGTGCCATACTTTGTGATATTGTGCTCTGAGCTCCAACAAAGTCATCAGTTTCTGAATGTTTTATCCCTGCTTCAAGCTCTGGAATAACCAGCGAAAGACAAATATGTTCCCAAATTAATTACAGGTTGAATATTCTTTATCTGAAATGCTTAGAACCAGAGCCTTTTGAATGTTAAATTTTTGTTTTTGACCTTGGAATATCATCATATACATAATAAAATATCTTGAGAATAGGGCCAAGTCTAAACAAAAAACTTATTTATGATTGAGATATACCATGTACACATAGACTGAAGGTGATTTTATGAAGTATTTTAAATAATTTTATTCATGAAACAAAGTTTTCACTGCATTGAATTTTCTACTTGTGGCATGATGTCAGCACTCAAAAGGTTTTGAGTTCTGAAGCATTTCAAATACCAGATTTTCAGATTAGGAATGCTCCACCAATTTATGATATATCCTACTTTTATTTGGCCTGCCTCTAACATCCCTATACCAACAACCTCCACTAAGAGAGTTCCTGAAGCCTTCCTTTTTTTCACAATGAAGTTCCCTCACTCCCCCACCTGTGTCGGCATCTTTGCCAAATGATAAATGCAGGTAATAAAGATTTACTCCTTTGAAACAGGGGACACTGAATATATAACTTTTGTTTGTTCTCATCTGGGTGATCTTCCAAATCATATTTTTTACATACAAGTTTTTATCTGTTTGAGATTTTCTTCTCAAAGTGCATCTCACAGTAGAAGGTAATAAGATTCAGGTGGTATGAATTATAAGGCCATTCACTTTTAACAGCTTTGTATTGACATCTCCTTCTTCCCTGTCACGACTAGATGCACAATAATTCTCAAACCAGGCTTTTCAGCACCCTGGACGTGCAATTGCTATAATGTATTTTCTTTTAGTTTCTCAAGATGGGATTTACTGGAACATTTCATTTACTTTAAGTACATATAGGATATTAGTGTCATAGGACATTTTAAAACAACAAAAATGACCTGTCTTGTAAGATAATTTAGAAAAATCAAAATCTGTTTTAGGCTTATCCAATGGAAAACTGAACAGTTTTGATCACATCTTTCTGGGTTTTAATTTTAACCTTTCATTGGCTTTGGGCTATTTTGCAACGTTGTAAATAGAATATTGTAGCAATGCAAAATAATTCTCATACATGGACATGCAAATGAATTCAATCTTGTGAAGGTTCAATTGACTGCCCCCCATTGAAAAGCCATTTATGTTATTAATTCTAACCCATATAAAATTGTGCTTCTTTGACTTCACCTTTAAACTAGTAATACGATTTGCCCTGTTTTTATCAGTGATAATGAGCTTAAAAAATACTTAACAGGTGTTCATCTTACATCTGTATTAAAGTCATAACTTTAGCTTTCTTTTTGAAAATTATTCTTTCATGTTTTTGTCTGTAAAATCACTGACAAAATTAAAACCATTACTTGTTAACTATATTAAATGACAGTATATTTTAAAAGCAATTATTTTGGCTTGTTATTCCTTATTCTTTTAGATTCTAATGTTTAAAAATAAAAATTATGAATATTTAGACATGAAAAGAAATTATTAGGTAACTGTATATAATACAATTCCACAGATTTTAAGTCTTCTCTAAAACAGAATTGAAAACAAAACTCTCCAAAAAATGTCTACTTTTTATTATTACCAAGTATGGCATTCATTTTAATTCTTCAATGTCATCTGTACAAAAAAAGTTGAAGAGGATATGCATAGCTACTTATTAATTTTGATGCGAAAAACTGTCAGCAGCCTTGTCATATTCTAAATTTCCTTTAAAATATCCCTTTCTTACTTAAAAAAAAATTTTTTTTGGTTCTGTAATCTGAAGCCACACACACAACTGCCAAAATCTCCACCATTGCTGCACTATTTCTTTCAGTTTGACAGAGTTTTTGGTTATATACCAATTAAAATAAAAATGCCTCTGGGAAGAATCAAACATAATTAGGGTTGAAGCCCATGACAGAAACTTATTAAGTCTTAGTAGATTCAGATACATCATATACCAGCTTAAAGTTTTCCCTGAATAGGGAAAAGTGGTCAAACTGGCAAAAAGGGGGCTGGAATGGGATATTTAAGTTCTTTTGACCTTTCTCAAGCTTTTAGGCTTTACTGAAATTTTAAATGCTAACTTCTGGCCAGTAAATTCTTTGGAGTCTGGGACCACCCATGGGACACCACTCAGTGAGCATTTTCTCTTTCTCAGGGATACCGAGCCTTCTGTGTTGTTTTATTTTGTTGTGCTGTTGTTGCCATTTTATTTTATTTCAGCCTGTTTCTCCTTCTGCAGATGTCTCAGCAGTCTTTCTTAGTCATAATCTATCTGGTCCTGTCATTCTTCAAATGTCCCATCAAAGTTGGCGCATAGAGAACCATGGTTTCATCATTAACAGATAAAACAAACCAGCAACTGAAATAGTGGCCACAATAATAAATGGCTGCTTGATGCCTGATAAATGTGAACATAAACAGTTCATTTACATTTTTGGTCTCTGAAGTGCTAATTTAGTGTAGCCAAGGCTAAGAAAATAGGAAAAGGAAGGAGAAAAATAGCTTGGGGGAGAATAATGAGAGAGTCTTCATTTGACGGAAAGGTAAGTTGGGCCTGAATTAGTAATGTTAAGCACACTAGATAATTATGCATTAAAGGTAAATCAATAAAGTGGCAGAAAGCAAATAACATGGTAAGTCCTGGTTATTTTTCTGGACCATTTAAGAGCAATTCAGGTTGAGGGAAGAGATCTTTATAAATTGAAAAGCTTTTTTCTTTATTTTAAAGGAAGCTCCTTTTATGTTTTTCTTGTCTCAAATTGAATGATTATTTCCATTTTGTACCAGGAATTAGATGAGATCACTAAGAGCTTCACCTCATAGAGGAACCTGAATACAGCTCCTCTTCCACTCATGGAAACTCTCCTTCACACTAAGCATTTATTTTGTGTAAGTGCCATGTCTACAAAGGGTTATGAGGTAACTGGTAAGATAAATTAAAATGGTACTCTGCGCCCAGACCTCTTCTCTTACTTAAGCTCTAAAATAATTCAAGAAGGTAGTGATTGTTTTTTAATTCTCATTTTACAGATGTCAAAATTGAGGCAAACAAAGGCTACATATCATACATAGTCTTAAAAGTTATAAGTAATTAAGCAAGGATTTCATCTTGATATAACTGATTATAGAGCTTGTCCCCTTAACCACTTGTTTATTCTCTCCTCCAAAAACACTTTTTAAAGAAATAAAGGCACAACTGCTAGGATTTAGTCTGCACTGAGAGGTGGTCATTAAGGTTAAGAGTGATTCTAGTTTGCTAACTGTGCCTCAGCACTTTGGTCTCTCAATGCTGACAGGCAAAGTATGATTTTAACAGCACAGAATGTGGAGCCAGATTTCATATATGTAAAATCCAGCTCTGTTGCATCCTAGCTATGTAACTTGGAAAAAGTTTACTATGTCTCTTAATGGCTCAGTCTCCTCTGCTATAAAATGGAAAACTATTGATAACCACCTAAGATAGTTTGGATGTTTGTCCCACACAAATCTCATCCTGTAAAGTAATCCCCAATACTAGAGGTGGGGTCTGGAGTGAGGTGTTTGGATCATGGGAGCAGATTTCTCACAAATGGCTTAGCCCATCCCCTTGGTGATATAAGTAAGCTCTCTCTCTGAGTTTTCCCGAGATCTGCTCAATTTAAAAGTGTGTGCACAGCAACCAACAGAATGGGAAAAAATTTTTGTAATCTACCCATCAGCTGCTGTGCTTAAACCCCTGGCAGGAGGGAGAGTACACAGGTGAATGGGTTCAGGAGCTGGGACAAGTGCCTTTGGTAACTGGCAGGAATGAATCTTGTACCTGCCTGCCACAGTGTTTAAGGGTTGCCCAGGACCTCTGGAGCCTCAGAGAGGATGCATTATAAACTACGCTCTATTAGCTCTGCTGTTCGTGGATGGCTTAAGTGTTAGACAGCTCAGTGAAGAGTCAGCATGACAGCCTTTTTGGGTTCCCATGTCCAGTGTGTCCCAAATTCTTGTCCAGCATCCAGAAAAAATCATGTCACACAAATGGATTGAAGGGTGATGTATGCAGAGGTATTTCTCCTAAGGTTATCCCTCCCCAATCCCCCTGCCCCATGCTATCCCACCCGTAGTCCCTTCACTGTCCAACAGGCCCCTGTGTGTGATGTTCCCCTCCCTGTGTCCATGTGTTCTCATTGTTCAACACTTACTTGTGAGTGAGAACATGTGGTGTTTGGTTTTCTGTTCTTGTGTCAGTTGGCTGAGAATGATGGTTTCTAGCTATATCCATGTCCCTGCAAAGGACATAAACTCGTTCTTTTTTATGGCTGCATAGTATTCCATGGTGTATATGTACCACATTTTCTTTATCCAGTCTATCACTAATGGGCATTTGGGTTGGTTCCAAGTCTTTGCTATTGTAAACAGTGCTAGAATAAACACACATGTGCATGTATCTTTATAATAGAATGATTTACAACCTTTTGGGTATATACCCAGTAATAGGATTGCTGGGTCAAATGGTATTTCTATTTCTAGGTCCTTGAAGGATCTCCACACTGTCTTCCACAATGCTGAACTAATTTACACTCCCACCAACAGTGTAAAAGCATTCATATTTCTTCACATCCTCTCCAGCATCTGTTGTCTCCTGATTTTTTAATGATTGCCACTCTAATTGGTGTAGATGGTATTTCAATGTGGTTTTGATTTGCATTTCTCTAATGACCAGTGATGATCTTTTTGCATAAATGTCTTCTTTCCAAAAGCGTCTGTTTATATTCTTCGTCCACTTTTTGATGGGGTTGTTTTTTTCTTGTAAATTTCTTTGTAGATCCTGGATATTAGCCCATTTTCAGATGGGTAGATTAGTTTGTATTTAAGACTACCAATAATTATGGCCAGGTACGTGGCTCACATCTGTAATTCCAGCACTTTGGAAGGCTAAGGTGGGTAAATCACCTGAAGTAAGAGTTCGAGACCAGGCTGGTCAGCATAGTGAAACCCCGCCTCTACTAAAAATACAAAAATTAGCTGGGTATAGTGGCATGTACCTGTAATCCCAGCTACTCAGGAGGCTGAGGCAGGAGACTTGCTTGAACCTGGGAGGTGGAAGTTGCAATAAGCAGAGATCATGCCATTGCACTCCAGCCTGGGCAACAGCAAGACTCCGTCTCAAACAAACAAACAAAAAAGAATACCAATAATTAAAATATTTGGTGTCTTATATACCAAATTTAAGTGAGAGAAAATAAGGCTGGCATGAGAAGACTCAGAGTGATGGTCTGCTTAACATAAAAGATCTTGGCTTTGATCTTTGACTTTGGAACTTACTAGCCACATTTACTTGGACTATAGTTCTACCCTTTGAAATTTTTTTTTCCTACCTGTGCTAAGGTGATAATAGTGTAAAATTAATAGGGCTGTCATAAGAAGTAATGAATTTATACATTGTCAGTGTTCTCAATAAATGTAAGCTACTATTTTTTGTTGCTGCCTTGGCTGCTATTAAATTTTCTGGGATTAAACAGCAGGGCAGGGTAAGCCCTTATGGCTTTCATCTTGAAATTCGAGTTAGCAATATCCTTTATGAATTTTATCTGAGCATATTTAGTTAACTTCCTGAAGCTAAGTAACTAAGCAGTGATCACTCGTGGCAATAATACACATTCCAGCACCACTTCTACTATATTATCTCAGGACTCAAAGGTCCATTCACTCTCCTTGTCTGTGATCTTTATTTTGATTTAATCTGTTGTTTTTTGTTGTTGTTGTTGTTGTTTTGGCTTTTGTTTACCCTAGCTCTCCCTTTTTCCTAGAGGAAGAAAAATTCTTTGCAAATGTATACAGTAAGATAGTGTCTGAAGGATAAGTAGCAGATAACTAGTCAAACTAAAAATGAAAAACAGTCAACTCAGAAAAAGTGTGTGCCAAAAGCCTGTAGTTCAAGACAAAATTGTAAGTAAAAGTGTCTAAAAAATTGGCACCATAAGACTGGTAAAACTGCATCAAACTTTTGAATTAAAATAAATGCTGAATTGAAAATATTATTAAAATAATTTTGAATTGAATAAGTGATACACACGTGTAAAGGGGAGAACTGAATAAAAGAATCAAACAACCTAAATATATTTATTATCAACTTAACTGCCAAAGAGTTAATGTTCTCACTACTGACAACGCTTATTCAAGAACATGTTGTTTTTCCATTAATTTTATTTTTTTCAGATCATTTTATGTCTTTCAGTAAGGACTTATATTTTTCTTTACATGGGTTTTAGCATTTTTTTGCAAAATATTATTTAAGAATTTTGTAACTTGTGAAGCTATTTCTAAATAAAATTGTTTTTGCATTTTAATTTCTGGGCGACTGATTCATATTATAATGGCAAGAAAGTATAATTTTTTAATATTTATATTATGTCTAATTACCTTGAACTCTCAGAAATTCTAAGGTACTTTAAATTATCAGTTTTTACGGATGTATATAAGTGTAAGCCTAAATATATGAGCATATTTGTGCTATTAATTTTATTTTGTTATCTTATTGCACCTACACTATGTATACAAATGGGTTTTTAAAATTGGATTATATTGCCCTAAAGTTTACATTAAAAATGCCAAATAATAGCCATGACAGGTATATTAAAAAAAAATTTCAAAAGAGGTTTTACTAAGCTGAATATTAGTAAATGTAATAAAATGTAATAAAATGTAATAAATGTAATAAAATGTAATAAAATGTAATAAAATCAGTTTTACCTTGGTAAAATAAAAATAAAAATAAATGATGAAAAATAATACACAACATCCAGAATGCATACATCTGATAGCAAAAAATGAGGTTATCCAACCCAAAACTAATTAAGTACAAAACCTATTTAAAATATTAAATATATATCATTGATGTTATCAAATAAAGACAATACAATGACGAATAGAGGTTGAAATCCAGAAGAAGGAGAAATACAGAAGGCAGTCTGGCACTTAGAATCAATTTCTCTTGAGAAGAAAACTACTAATTTTTTTAAATCAACATATAATTATTGTATGTGTTTATGGGGTACATAGTGATTTTTGATACATTTAATGTATAGTAATCAGATCCAGGTAATTAGCATATCCATCATTTTAAACATTTATCATTTCTTAGTGGAGAACATTTAGTATCTTCCATCTAGCTATTTAAAATTATATAAGATATTGTTACCTGTAATCAAGCTACAGAGATATAGAACATTAAAACTTATTTCCACCATCTAGCTATAATTTTGACTGCGTTAACAAATATCTCCCTTTCTATTCTTTCCACCCTCCAGTATCTTTTGTTTTACCTTTATCTTTTATGAGATGAATTTTTTTAACCTTGTATATGTGAGTGAGAACTAGCATTGTTTATCTTTCTCTCTCTGTGTTATTTCACCTAACCTACTCCTCCAGTTCCATACATGTAGCCATGAATGGCAAGATTTTATTATTTTATTCTTTTTCATGGCTGAATAGTATTCTACCATGTATGTATACCACTTTTTCTTCATTCATTTAGCTGTTGTTGGATACCTAGCTTGATTTCATAGCTTGGCTAATGTGAATAATGCTAAAATAACCGTAGAGTTTTAAATGTCCCTTTTATGTGCTGATTTTCTCTGTCTTTGGATAAATTCCCAGTAATAGGATTGCTGGATCATATGACAGTTTCATTTATAGCTTTTGAGGACTTCTATACTGTCATTTGCAGTGACTTTACTAGTTCACATTCCTACCAACAATAAACAAGAGTTTATTTTCATCTTTGTCAGCATTTGTTATTTTTTTTGTCATTTTGATAATAGTCATTCTAACTGGGGTGAGGTGATAGCTCATTGTGGTTTTGGTTTGCATTTTCTGATAATTAGTAATGTTGACCATTTTGTTCATATGTTTTTGGGCCATTTATATGTCTCTTTTTGACAAATATATGTTAAAATCATTTTCTAATTTAAAACAATTATATAAATTTATGGCATAGAAGTGCAAGACTGTACAGTAATTATATTATTTTGTTTTCACACTGCTATAAAGAACTTCCTGAGACTGGGTAATTTATGAAAGAAAGAGGTTTAATTGACTCATAATTCTACATGGCTGGAGAGGCCTCACAAAACTTACAATCACGGCAGAAGGTGACGCAGATATGTCTTACATGGTGGCAGGCAAGAGAGTGCAGAAAAACACTACCATTTATAAAACCATTAGATCTTGTGAGAATTCACTCACTATCATGAGAACAGCATGGAGGAAACTACTCACATAATCCAATCACTCCCCTCCCTCGACATGTGGGTATTACAATTCAAGATGAGATTTGAGTGGGGACACAGAGCCAAAACATATCACTGGTCAAGTCAGTACTTCCACGGTATCTATCACCCATATAAGGTACATTGTACTGACTAAGTAATTTCTCATCATCCACCCCCTCATTCTGCTAAATCTTCATTTAACGTTCCACTCTCTAAGTCCTAGTGAACATTCCACTCTCTAAGTCCAAGTGTATACTGTTTTTTGCACCCACGTATTAGTGAGATCATGTGATACAGTACTGACTTTCTGTGTCTTACTTGTTTCCCTAAGTGACCTCCAGTTCCATCCATGATGTTACAAACGACAAAATTGTATTCTTTTTTTATGGCTGGATAGTATTCCATTGTGAATATATATACCACATTTGCTTTATCCAATCACCCATTGGTATCAACTTAGGTTGATTTCGTATTTTTGCTATTGTGAATAGTGCTGTGATAAACACGAGTGCACCTATCTTTTAT
>NW_016107375.1:7941239-8066801 GCF_001604975.1 Cebus imitator
AAGAAGGAGCCTTGCTCTGTTGCCTAGTCTGGAGTGCAGTGGCATGATTTCTGCTCACTGCAGCCTCTGTCTCCCAGATTCCAGTGACTCTCCTGCCTCAGCCTCCCAAGTAGCTGGGACTATAGGCATGCACCACCACATCTGGCTAATTTATGTATTATTAGCATTTTCCCTAATAATACAAAACAGGGTCTTCCCATGTTTGCCAGGCTGGTCTCAATCCCTAACCTCAAGATATCTGCCCACTTTGGCCTCTCAAAGGGTTGGAATTACAGGCATGAGTCACCACCCATGGCTGAATCAAATGGTACAGGTATTGATCGACTTAGGACCTATGCAGCTTACGATCATTCGACTTTACGACCACAATCGCTAGCCGCCACTGCTCCGCATCTGGCAGCGCAAACGTTGCCCAACTGGGCGTACGACAGTGTGGACCAGCTTCCGGCAGCACTACCATCTCCGCGTGCATACAGCTGACTCAACTTAGGGCCAAATCATGTTACGACTGGTCTGTCGGAACCAATCGTGGTCGTAAGTCGAGCATTAGCTGTAGTTCTATTTTTAGTTTTTTGAAATATCTCCATACTGTTTTCCATATTGGCTGTACTAAATTACATTCATATCAACTTTTTTCATTCTATTAGTTTAAAAAAAATTCATTTCCATCTTAATCCTCTGCTGACTCTATGATTGGTCTGGAGCATGTTGTTTTACTTCCATGTATTCATACATTTTCTCAAGTTCTTGGTTCTAATTTCTGGTTTTATTCCACTGTGGTGTGAGAAGACACTTGACACTCTTTTGAATTTTAAAATTGTTTAAACTTGTTTTGTGGCCTAACATGTGGCCAGTCTTTAAGAATGTTTCATTATCAAATAAAGAAAAAAACAACAAGAATGTATATTCTTCACTTTTTGGGTAGAAATTTCTGTAAATATCTATTAGGTCCATTTGGTCTAAAGTTTAATTTCAGTCCAGTGTTTTTAGTTGCTTATCTGTCTAGAAGATTTACTTAATGCTGAGTGTGAGGTGTTGCAGTACCCAACCGTTACTGTCTTGGTGGCTATCAGTTTCTTTCTCTTTAGCTCTAGCAATATTTTTTAATGAATATGACCATACCAGTATTGGGTACATGTGTATTTAGAATTGTTATATCCTCTTGCTGAAGTGATCCTTTATCATTCTAGAATGCCCCATTTGTTTTTGCTTGTTTGCTTGTTTTACTGTCTTTTACGTCAATTCTGTTTTATCTAAGTATAGCCAATCCTGCCCACTTTTGCTTTCTGTTTGCATGAAATATCTTTTTCTACCCATTTACTTTCAGTCTGTGTCTTTTCAAGTAAGGAGTTTCTTATAGGTAATAGGTAGTTAAATAATATTTTTTAATCAATTCGGTAAGTCCATAGTTTTATGTGGAGAATTTAATCCATTTGTGTTCAATGCTAATATTGTTTTGTTCCTATCATATTATTAGTTATTTTCTAGTGTTACAAATTTATTTCTTTCTTTTTCTTCATTTGTCATTTTGGTTTGGTGAAATTTGGTAATGATGCCATTTGATTCCTTCTCTTGTGTGAGTCCTTTAAAATACAAAACAGGATATTTTTACCCAGCCCTGTCCTGCTTGGCAGGCATTGGTTTCTATTTTGTTACCCTAACTGTAAAAAGTTACTATATTTTTTAGTGAACATCTTAACTTTTACCCAAACCCTAAAATATCTTAAAAAAAAAATCCACAAGCAGTCCAAGGAGTAAATGGATATATGCAGGACTGACTGACTAGAAATATTTCAAGCATGCCTCATCCATTTGGAAGAACTAAATAGCATTTAGACAATCACACTTTGAAAACATTATCTAAGAGGGAACATGGGAGTTCAACAGAAAATAAACAAGGAACACCACATTCTAGAAAGGAGAAGAAAAACAGGGAGCTGTTTGGCCAGACCTGGCTGGGAACTGGAGTGACTCCTAAACATGGGAGAGTGAGTGAGTCACAGGGGAATTAAACTATTCAGGCCACATGAGGGCATCCTGACCCCCAAACCCCTGAATCTAACTTAAAGAGTGGCCAGGAGACTGTGAGAAGAAACTGCTCAGAGAGGGAACACATCCTGGGTTTGACACACTTTATGAGACCTAAGGTGACTACAGTAAGATTCCATTCTTGATTGTTTGTCTTAGCAGATAAGCAAATGCTGAGGAAATTTGTCACCACTACAGCAGCTCTGTAAGAAATGATTAAGAGAATCCTGAACTTGGAAGCAAAAGAATTACATACTTTAGGCAGATTGAAAATAATTTCTAAGGTAAGTTTGGATCTGCAATAAAAATGGGAAATGGGAAAAGCAAAATGCCCATTAATTTTATGTCAATAATGGCGAAATGTGGGTTTATACAGATATATGTATGGGTGTGTGTGTGTGTGTGTGGGTGGGTGTGTGTGTATGTGTATGTGTGTATAAAATCCATGACAATAAGTGAATATAATTTGGAAGGACAGTAAGTTAATCTAAAGTGTTTTAATTTGTGTGTGTGTGTGTGTGTGTGTGTGTGTGTGTGTCTCGGAAAAAGTATGTATTGACTTTTGATGAGACCCAGACGAGTTTTATAATCTTGAGGCTAGTAAAATTTGTTTTATAATAACTAATGTATTTTATAATCATTTGGGTTTCTGTACGTTGTCGCCTCCTCTAAATTTTTTTTCCTTTTTTATTGATATTGTATACTCCCATTTTTTCTTTACAATAACACTCAGAGCTTAATTATTTGGTTAACATAACTCTGACAGTCACAATTTGATCTGATACATTTCTTTTTGATAATCACTGAAATATATACATTCATTTTTCATTGGTATATTCCAGCTGTCTTTGAGACTAAAAGATCATGAGTCAATTGGCCGAGGTTACATGAATAATCAACTGCAGATGCTGGATGAAAATTCTGAACTCTTTCTTGGTTCTTACTACCACATATTTCTCATGATGTTACATTGTAAATATTACTTTTTTATTATTTTTTCTACAAATAATCTAAACTTCTGTTATCATTTCTTTCCCTAAACTGTTAATTTCCAATGTCACATTCATTAGCTTTTCTTTGTTTTATTTATGTTTTCTAATTCTGTCTATTAATATAGGACATTTTAAAGGCAAAAAGTGAATGCCCCAATTAGAGCCAACCACTGTGATTAAAATATGTTAGTGTGTACATATTTACCACCATTTTTTTGTTTCTATGTGTGTATGTGGGTAAAGAAAAAAGTTACAAATGATAAATGTAAAAGTTTCATGTTTTTAGTGATAATTTTTAAATATTATGTTGTGAAAGGAAATAATAAATCTATTAAATATAAAAGTTGTTAGTTACCCACCTACATAATAAAAGGTCGTAGAACTATTTCTAAAAATATTAAAGTTATAGATATATTACTTTAAGCTAACTTTTTTTCTGATAGGAAGCAAAGAAAATTCTAGATTTAGAAATCTGTGAAAATATATTATGATCTAAACTAGTTTGATAACACAGCTCATGAATTAAGAGAGTCATAAAACTAGATGGTATGCAGATTTTATAGTTTACCTATCGGTTAAGATTTTTAAAGGAAAATGTTTTAAAAGGGTAATTTTTTTAGTTAATCTCAATTTTTTCTGGAAGGATGAAATCAATGTGAAGATCTTGAATGGCTGAAGAACCATTTTTGAATGTTGGCTTAAGATTTAGACTACTGAAAAACAATTAGCAAGCAGGATGAAGTAGAGGAAAAGGCACTATCAGTACTGATAAAATGAATGCTGACATTCTTTAGGAATTATTTAAGTTTATATCAGACTATTTATATTTGATCTAGATTCCTTACTCTTCTTCAATGGGTCAGGTATTCTGTCATACTTTCAAAACTTGTCCCTGATTTTGATGGTAAACTAGAATATTTTTATTTCTTTGAATATTCTCTATTATAATTATTTCAAAAATTTTATTTTAGAGTCCAATAAGGCATTAATTACCATTGCAGTTTGTTTTTTGCTGATACAACAGAATAACTAAGGCTAGGTAATTTATTAAAAATAAAGAAATTTATTTAGTTCATGGTTCTGGTGGCTGGGAAGTCCAAGAGCATAGCAACAGCATCAGGTGAGGGCCTTCATGTTGCCTCATACAACAGCAGAAGGTGGAAAAACAAGAGAGGCCAGTGATAGTGAGAGAAATGAGGAAGAACTTATCTTTTATCAGAAACCTACTTCTATGATAACTAACCAAATCTTTTAATAATGGCATTAATCCATTCATAAGGGCATAGCACTAATGACCCAGTCACCATTAAAAGGTCTTATCCCTTAAAACTGTTATACTGGGGATTGAGCTTCCAATACACATTCAAACTTTAGAAGCTACTCTCCTTTTCTTCCACCTTTAATGAATATATATGCTACTGCCAATTCTATTTTAGGTGGCTTTAAATTCCAGATAATCTTGTTGTACTCTTACAGGTGAACCAAGTTCTTCAATCCACTCAGTAATATAGTAGGATTGCTATCAGTATTAATGATCACATTTATCAATTCCCAGCTCTGGGGAATTAAAATATTTTTTCTTTCTTGATCCTCCTATCTCGCAAATGTGAAAAGTGATGACAAAGACTATTTGAAAAGATTTGTTGGGTTTAAACAACTATTACCACTACTGGAAACATTGTTTTTAAAAATATCCAGACTAATACATTGCACTCTTAATTTCTACCAATAATAACATGAACATATTGTGGCCATCCTTCCTATGTTGTTCTATTTATCATCAAATTAATAATGTGAGAGTCATTGTATATTTATTAACATTAGTCATAGTTTGCAATAATATATATATTTCCTGCCACATTTTTAATAAGAAATTAATAATCTGTGTTCTCTTTACTTACTAAGTAAATTAGGCTGAAAATTTCCACTTGATCAAAAGGGCACTTGCTTCAACATTAATTGACTTGTTAAATTTACATTTTTTTGACCCAAGGAAAATGTTTTGACTTGTGTTGCGTCCAATGTAATAAATAGTAAATATATTTCTAAACTGTCACATGGATATAGCATGTTAAATGATGTTAAGATTATTAATTAAATTAGAATTCTAATATTGTTTCATAATTTGAATGGTGATTTTGCATATAAACATTGCTTGTTTCTGTTTCTGTGTGTCTCTGTGGCTGTATGTGTGCATTCTATTCCCTTGAACAATGCTAACTGTGGGTAAAATTGTGAAGAAGGCACATTTTATCTCCAGGACTCTCCTCAGACTTTACCAAAGACTTATTTTCTTTTTTGTTGTCTGAAAATATTCTGATAACTATCAGAGTGACAGTCTCATTCACAGGATTCTTTTCTCCAGGGAATTCTAACTTTCACTTTCATTCTTGTTCATTAAATGAAAATCATATCCTGGCAAAGAAATATTATTGCTTTTGTTAATAAGTGTTTTAGAGATGAGAAGAGGCATAAAAGACGAAAAGGAAAAAAGAGTGAGGTGAGGAGGATAAAGGAGAAAAAGGAAATAACAAAAGAAAGGAGACTATCTCGTGAAGCTCAGTGGAGAAGACCTGGAAAGGAAGAAACCAGAAATCAAAGAAGCACTTGGAAGCATGATCCAGGAAGCAAAATTACATTCAGTGAGGTGCCAAGTTCCTGTAGAAGCAAAAATATTATCTTTTGTTCATAAAAAAAAAATGGAAAAATGAATACACTTGAAAGATATTTCCTCAAAATAATTGTAGAAACTTGTAACTTGTTTACTTAATTAGTGTATGGTATGGTCTGATTGTTTTTGTCCTTCTAATATTAATATGCTTAAATTCTCACCCATGAGGTAGTGGTATTAGGAAATGGGAATTTTGTGGACTTTGTCAGAGCCCACATGAATAGGAATGGTGTCCTTGTAAAATAGATCATAGATAGCTAGTTAGTTCCTTCCAAGACACGAAGAAATAGTAAGGAAGTACCATCTATGAACAAGCAATGAGTCCTCAGCAGACACTGGATCTGCCAGCACCTTGAACTTAAGACTTTCCAGTTTTCAGAAGTATGTGAAATAAACTTCTATTGTTTATACGCCAGTCTATGGTCCCTTGTTATGGCACCCAAATGGACTACGACAGTGTAAGACACTGAAATAATAGGAATTTTAAGCAATTATACATCATATGTTTGTTCTTTATATATTCTGAATTCATTCAATCAGTATAAAATAAATGTGATATCTAAATGTTATTTAATGCAATTTGCAGAAGATAAGGTATATAGATTTATATTTTGAATGAAGATTGTATTTTCTTAAATAGTTTTTGATTTATAAAAAAATTGGGCAGAAAGTACAAAGTTCCCATGTGCCCCCTCATTTTAATTCTTTCTCATTTCCCCCATTGTTAACATTTTGCATTAGTATGGTATATTTGTTATAACTAGTGAGCCAATATTAATACATCATTATTAACTAAGTCCCAGTTTACTTTTTATTATTAACTAGTTCATATATCAGGATTTATTCTTTGTGCTGTGTGTTCTATAGGTTTTAAATGTATAATGATATATGTCAACTATTACAGTATTACACATAATAAGTATGCCCTAAAACTCTTTCATGCCTTATCCCCAAAACTCCTCTATTCATCCCTTATTTACTTCCTTATTCATTCCTTTAAACTCCGTTATTTATCTGCCCTAAAACTCCCCTTATTCATCTCTCCCTCTCTTCTCTCCTCCCCTGGCAACCACTGATCTTTTTACTTTCTCCATAGTATTACCTTTTTAAGAGTGTCATGTGATTGAAATCATACATTATATAGTCTTTCCAGACTGACAGTTTTTACTTATCAATATACATTTAAGTTTCCTCTATATATTTTTGTGGTTTGCCAGCTCATTCGTTTTTAGCAGTGAAGAATATTCTACAGTATAAATGTATCACAGTTTGTCCATCATCTATTGAAGGATGTTCTATTAGTTTATTAGAGCTGCCATAACAAAATACTAGGTTGGGTGGCTCAGGCAGTAGAAATATATCTTCTCACAGTTGTGGAGGTTCGGTTTCTTTCCTCTCTTCTTAGTTTATAGAAGGGTGCTTTCTTGCTGTAACCTCCATGGTGTGTGTGTGGGCACATCCCTAGCATCTCTTACTATGTCCAAATTTCTTCTTTTAAGGACATCAACTATATTAGATTAGGGCCTACCCTAAGGATCTCCTTTCAACTTAATCACCTCTCAAAATATCTATGTGCAAATACAGCCACATTCTAATGTTCTGGACTTAAGGGCTTCAACATACAAATTTGCGGGGAACATAATTCAGTCCAGAATAAATATCTTACATCTTTCCAAGTTTTGACATTTATGAATAAAGATGCTATAAATATTCGTTTTCAAGTTTCTGCGTGGACATAGTTTTCATCTCATTTGGATAAATATCCAGGAACACAATTGCTGGATCATATGGTAGGTATATATTTAGTTTTGTGAAAAACTCCCAAACTATCTTCCAAAATGGCTGTGTCATTCCTACATTTCCCCCAGAAATAAATGAGAGCTCTTGTTGATTAGCATCCTTGCCAGAACTTTGTGTTGTTAATTTTAATATTTTTGCTATTCTTATAGATGTGTAGGGATATCTTATTGTATTGTTTGGAATTATCAGATGGCATATGATGTTTAGCATATTTTTATATGCTTATATTCTATCTGGATGTCTTCTCTGGTGTGGTATCTGCTCAGATCCTTCACCCATTTTTTAATTGGCTTATATATATTTCTATTGTTAAGATATAAGAGTTGTTTATATAATTTTGATACCAGTCCTTTATCAAACACATGTTTTACAAATATTTTCTCCCTGTATTTAGCTTGTCTTTTTATTCTCTCAATATAAATTTATTTTTTTCTGACATTTTAATTCGTGCTAATTTGTAGATGTGTATAGACTGGCATTTGGCCCCAAAGGCTCTTAGATTAATGAAATATAATAAAACAATATTTCTGGTTATTGAAAAAAACCTCAAATCATTTAATGCTATAATAAACTGCTTAGAAAATATGCAGACTATATACTTCATTGTCAAAAATAATCTTAATTCTAACCTAAACTTTTACCTAAAGATTTTATTCAGTTTCATGTGTTCTGTAGAGTATCAAGAGCCAAAGCTAAGTGAACAGAGACTCAATTGTTCTCGTGGGCAGTATGCTGGAAGATAAACTAGTTGTTACATAGTTTTCTGTCTGCTGCAGAGTTTTTGTACAAATGAATATGTAGAGGACACAGATATCTATTAACAGCCTGTGCCTATAAATATGTGCTCATCTTTTAAGCAACAGGGTTTATTCCAAGCTATCCTGTGAATACTGACATTTACATAAAACATACCCCAACAAATTTATCTAATATTTACTTTGTCGAACACATTTTAAAATCATTCTAGATTCAGAGAAACTTTCAAAGAGGTACAGAGCTTCCATATGACCTTCACTAAGTTATCCTTATTGGTCACATCTTACATTAATTACAGCACAATATCAAAATCAGGACATTGTCTAGCTCTGTGTCATTGTATTATATGTGGAGAATGATGTAACCATAATGACATATCAAAACCAGGACATTGTCTAGTTCTGTGTTATTTTATTATATGTGTAGAATGCTGAAACCATAATGACATTCAAAGTAAAGGACTAGTCTACCTCACAAAAATCTTCCTCATGCTATCACTTTATAGTGACACCAACTGTCATCTTTTTCATCATCTCTCTGTCCTGGCTATCACTAACCTGTTCCTCATTTTCATAATTTTGCTATTTTGAGAATGTGACATAAACAGAATCACATAACATGAAATTTTTTGAGATTAGTACTATTTTTACTCAAAAAAAGATTTCTTATTTTCATACAAGTTGTTAAATTACCAACAGTTTTTTTCCATTCTATTGCTATTATTACATAATGTGGATGTATCATAGTTCATTTAAATATTCACCTATTGCCAGATGCTTTGGTAAAATAATGCACTCTTTAACTTCAATTCTTTTAAATTTGTTAAAATTTATTTTGTGTTCTTTGATATAGTGTATATTGTTGAATGTTCTATGGCACTTGGAAAGAATATGTACATCATTGTAGTTGGGTGGAGTGTTTTAAAAATGTAGAATAGATCCTGTGGTTGATTATAGGATTGAGTTGTGTATCCTTGCTAGTTTTCTGTCTAGTTCCATCAATAGGTGAGAGAGATGTTTACATTTTCAAAAATATTTGTAAATTTTTGCATTTTTTTCAGTTACCTTAGTTATATTTCATATAACTGGCAGTTCTATTACTTGGTAGATATGTTTAAGACTACTGTATGTTTTTGTTAAATTGAAGTTAGGGTTCAGAGTGCTAGTGTGTTGAACAATGTAAGAGACTTCAGTAATTCAATGGGTCCAGAGCAAGATGCCCGCTTCTAGAAGAAAATAGCTGGAATTTTATAAGTCAATCAAATTTCACAGATTTCTAATTAAGAAGTATAAAATACTAATTATTTTCCTGCAACTTAAAAGTCTAAGAATATTTGAAAGACAGACTTGAAGTTTGATCCTGCAAATTTCCTACTTACATCATTTATGCACACAGATTTGGGAACAGATGAGAAAAACAGCCAAGTTCCGAAAATTGTAATAGAGACATAAAAGAAAATTTAAAAGATTTCATATCCCATAAGCCATCAACCTTTAGCGAGTTCCTCCTCTCTTTGTCTATGAAGTTATTTCTCTAACTGGAAAAGTGTAGAAATTATAATCAGAGACTTTATACATTAAGAGGCCAATTTTCTCCATGCCTTGCCCTCAGCCCTCATCTCAATGTAAAACTAAAATCAGATTCCAGCATTTCCAGCTTTGTACAGGATGACCCATACAAAGGCAAACCTAGAAAGAGAAGCTTTATGAAAAAAGAGAAGGACTTTGCTGTTTTAAGTATGGGAAACAATGTAGGAAATAATTTTGAGACATTGAATATAGGGAGCAGTTTAATGTCTTCACACTGCTGAATATACCAGAGATTCAGACAAATGAATAAAGTGATTTTTATAATTTCTTGATTAGCACACAGAAATATGGATTCAACATAAAACCCTAGAGTGCATTTATAATTTATAATCCATCATACTGCCTCATACAATGTATCACATTATAGGGATACTCTTGTCAATAAATTCTTATATGGCAAATAAATTCTCAGCATGTTTGAAAAGCATCTCAATGTTTGTTATCAGAACTATGTGGATTCTTTTTTACATTGTATATAAATTCTACCATGTCTAAAGAGATCTCTCAACACAGAGACTAAGCGGGAGTATATAAGAAGTAAAGTTATTATGGTTAGTATCATTGGAGGAGTGTGAGAGTAATGATCAGAATTATCTATTCAGTAGATATTTTTGAAGGCTATTAATTGATTATTTGGGGTTACTAGGAACACAATAGGAGGGAAGCCCACTAGGTCCTTTTTAAAATTTTTATGCTGCAAAATATAGAGTCACAGCTTCCAACTTGTTTCTTAAACCTGAATCTGCACACAAACTTAAATTTCCTTGAAAGAAGAGGAGTTCATATACTCTTGTAAAAAAAAGGCAACTTAACACCAGCACAGATTACACTCTAAGACTTTTTTCTCCGTTTCCCACAATCCCTAGACTAACAGAATACAAGAAAATGTTAAATCACCAAAAATGTCAAGATTTTAGAGCCCTGGATCTAAGAACACTTGTTCCTATACAAAACAATTAGTAGAACAACTAAATCGATTCCTTAATTTTATGGAGTAAGAACTTATAGAAATGACTAAATGTGAATGATTGCTGTTATTGTTCCCAAAATAGTAAATCCCAAAGTGTATCATATGCCTCCGGAAGTTTCAGCGGTGAGTGCAACTGTTAAGACTTGTAAGATGTAGAATAGATAATAACTGTACATCCTCATTACAGCTCCACGGGTCCAAATTAAAAAAAAAATACCTGTGACACTGAAGAATAACAATGAATTACATGATAAACACCAGTTGCACAAATGAATTTCTCACTAGAGCAAATTTGCATTGCCCCTGGCACCTAGTGACTAATGTTTTGTCATTAGTCTGATAAACAGAAAACAGAGGGAGCAGTTAACATGAACAAGGCAAGTATAATATTTCAGTCTTACCAACATGCTCCGTGTTCCTCATACTGCTACACAAAGAGATGAAAAACAACTGGCCATTGTGTCAATTGGGGTGATTGATTTTGACTGTTATGAAAATATAGGTACTTCAACCCAATTCTGCCAGGGAGAAGTTACAAATAGAACTCAGGGTGAATATTGAAGCACCCTCTAATAGTACATGGGCTAGTAAAGTTAATTAAAGAATAATAGACAAAAGTAATCCATACTGCTACTAATCAGGATAATGGAATAGTGGACATCTTTAGAAGGAGCAATGACTTGAAGAAAACTCAAGAAAGACTTCTAGAGAGCTGATAAGTGGCTGCTATTTTGTGTTTGTTTTTGTATCTTTTTACATTTTTCCACGTTTATTTTAGGTTCAGGGGATACATGCGCAGGTTTGTTACATGGCTACTTTGTATGTCATGGGTGTTGTTTGGTTGTATTAGTCCATTTTCATTCTGCTGATAAAGGTATACCTGAGGCTGAGCAATTTATAAAAGAAAGAGATTGAATGGACTTAGAGTTCCACATGGCTGGGGAAGCCTCACAATCATGGAAGAAGGCAAGGAGCAACAAGTCTCGTCTTACATGGATGATAGCAGGCTAAGAGAGCTTATGCAGGGAAACTCCCCTTATGCAACCATCATTTCTTGTGAGACTTATTCAATACCAAGAGACTAGTATGGGAAAGACCTGCCCCCATGATTTAATTATCTCCCACTGGCTCCCTCCCACTACATGTGCGATTTGGGTGGAGACACAACCAAACTATATCATTAGTGCACAGATTATTTCATAACATAGGTGATTTGTCTAGTATGCAATAAGTACTTTTCTGATTCTATTTTTCTCTGCTTCTGATCAGCTGAGTTGCAAGCTAAAGGCAAAAAGAATCATTGGAAATACCAGCAAGAGCATTGAGACTAATTTCAGAAATGAAGCAGTATCCATTGTAATTTTTCCTATTTTGTGTTCTCATGGTTATTTCTTCGTAAAGATTTCGTTTGGCTTTCCTATTATCCTTACTACATTTTTGTAAAGTGTTGTGTTGTTGGTTAAATTGATCTGTTAGTTAATATTTTGTAGAATATCAAGAAGATTATGATAGATGAGTATGTCTTACCCCAAAATACTGGACATATAAATTGAGTAGAACAACAGATAGGAATTTGATTTATTCCCTTTGAGAACATGCTGAGTGTGGTTTTGTTGTTGTTGTTGTTTGTTTTTTGGTTATAAGAGAGAGGGTAACCACATCCAAGGAGGGAGTAGTTTTATATAAGTAGGGAAAACAAGTATTTCTAGATGATGAGCTGGTAAAGGGATTTATTAATAGTTATTTGTGGCAGTGCACGGTGGCTCACACCTGTAATCCCAACACTTTGGGAGGCTAAGGCAGGTGGGTCATCTGAGATCAGGAGTTCGAGACCAGCCTGGCCAACATGGCGAAATCCCATCTCTACTAAAAATAAAAATATATTAGCCAGGGGTGGTGGTGGTCACCTGTAATCCCGGCTACTTGGGAGGCCGAAGTAGGAGAATCGTTCGATTCTGGGAAGTGGAGGTGCAGTGAACCAACATCACACTATTGCACTCCAACCTGGATGAGAACAAAACTTCATCTCAAAAAAAAAAAAAATTATTTGTCATTTTTACTGATTAACTTAATGGTTCTTCCTATTTAAGAATAATCCTCAAAAATGTTTGGTGTAGGCGGGAAAAAGCGTCCAACCACTGACTTGTAAAGCTATAGAAAAGTGATCATCTTTCTTTAATGCTTAGCAGAAATGGGAGAAAACGTGATTAGGTCATAGACAATTTAATGTTTCTGCCACAAGACTCTAAATCTGGGATTGGTAACACAAAGCCTAAGGACGGGTTGGAATTCAAACTGGGTAAATGCCAAGATAGAGAAGTGTCCGGTATATTGCCAGCAGTGGTAGTATGTGGCATGATAGTTCACAGTGGTTTTTTTGCTTTCTTTTTGTCCTTCCAAAATTTATTGTGGATACTATTTTCAAAGTTTGCTATTGCAAGTGCTAGTTGTGTCTATAGTTACGTCTATGAATATCTTACATCTTTCCAATGTATTTTTTATGGCCTAAAATAAGTAGAATTAGTTTCGGAGGTTGATAACAAAAACTCTGACCATATCCATGCATTATCTAAACTGATTATTATAATGAACTTGGGAGGCCTATATTGTTATTCACAATTTACAGAACAATAACTGACTCTTTAGAGGAGTTTAAATAACTTACCCAAGGTTATCATCTTTTTAAGTATCAGACAAGGAATTTTAATATTTGTCTTTCTAATTCCAATTTCCCATTTTAACCATTATGTGAGACCATTCATAGGAGAAAAACAGCCTGCCTAGTTCTTTTTCCAGGACACTCAGAAACCAGGGAGGATGTCAAGTGACTATGCTTCTTAAAAGTCTGAAATACAATGTATAACTTCAGGTTACAATGCTATATCATCATCGGTGCTTTCTGCATTGAGCTAGGAACTCAAATACTGCATGAGAATTTTCAAAAAATTTGCTTCTACCTCCTAATGCTGCCTTTTCTTCCTCATTCCAATTAATTTTACCAACACTAGATACGAGCATAAAGTATTTTAAGACTATCAGAAATAAACTACACACATGATCAAATCAAGCTAGAATTGCCAGTTTCAAGGTTATTGCGTCCATCTTAATGCTCTTTGAAATAACTATTCTGACTTTAATGCATGTGCTAAGATACTTCTTTATTGTTTAATAATACCATTTATCTATTATATGCCAAATTCTATGCTAAGTCCTAAAAGTATAAAGGCAAGTACCACATTGTGCCTCTCTTTAAGTGCTTAAAGAATTTTAAGAAGGAGAGATCTACAAACATGTAATTCTTTGTAATATTCTAAAGTCTGGAATCTACAAAGTGTGCAATGAAAATAAAGAGAAATAATGCTTATCATAACAACGGGAAAGAATGGGATTCAGGGAAGATTTTCTAGAAGAGCTGACATTGGAGGTAAATATTAAAGGATGAAGAAGTAATTTTCCAGGCTAAAAAGATAAGACTGTAAGGAGTGTGGACTACAAGATAGTACAGGTTCCAAAAAATACAGAAGCATGAATTACACTGGGCTGCTGTAACCAGTCTGGCATTATAATGTAGAGTTTGAGACAAAAATGGTAAGCAACGATTCTGGAGAGTCAGAAAGGGCCAACTGATGGATGACTTTGTAAACCATGCTATAAATTTTACCGAAAGAGAAAGGGTTATCATGCATAAATTCAAGGAAAAAATACATTATAAAATTAGTAGAAATTGCTAATGGGTTAACTACTGTGGTGAGGCAAGGGAAGAGGATTAAGTTAAATTTTGGTTCCCTTTCTTAATCAATTAAGAAATATAGAAAGAGAAGAATTAGTGTGGTTGAGGCCAGGTAATACTGTCTTTAGTTTTTAAAATGCTGGAGATGTTAATTGAGCATTTATGTCTGTAAATATATAAAGCTCAAGAGAGGAAATATCTGAAGCTAGGCTAGATATTGCTAGAAACATACATGTTGATATACATCCAGGTCAAGTGAGTCAGGGAGAACAAGCTCATATAAAAACTTCACAAAGAAAGACGGCTACTCATTCACAGGAAAATACTCCTTTTTATTTGAGCTATATACCTTGTTCTCATCTTCCCCCAATTTTATCTCTCTCTGAAGATTTCACTAAAGTATTACAATCAGCTAAAAATAACTACCCTCCATGGACTCACACTTGGGAAAAGTGAAACATGAAGAGTATAATCATAATTTTTCAGCCCTAATGAATCATATCAGTTAATCTGGAACCAAACTAATAGACACAAGAAGTGAGAAATATTTGAACCAATGGCATGCTAGAGCCAGCTGGCATTGCCTTTTTTTTTTTTTTTAACAACTCTTATTTTGGTGACATTATATTAGTAGCTTGAAATTAATCATGATGGGAGTATTTGTACTACAAAAATTGGCTACTATTGTTTGACTGTTTTTTCCCTTCCAAAACTCATGAGTTGAAAGCTTAATTACCAGTGCAACCATATTGGGAAGAAGGGCTGAATAGAAGGTGTTTATGTCATGAAGACTCTGCCCTCATTAATGGAATAATACTACAATGAAAGGACTTTCAGCTTTCAGGACTGGTTTCCTTCCCTTCAACTTTTCTGTCATGTGAGAAATAGTGTGTCTACCCTTTAGAGAATGAAGCCATCAATATGCCATCTTGGAAGTAGACACTGGGCCCTCACCAGACACTGAATCTACTGGCATTTTGATCTTCGACTTCCCAAACTCCAAAATTTGTAAGACGTTGAAATTTCTGTTTTTTTATAAATTACCCAGTCTCAGGTACTCTGTTTTAGCAAAACAAAACAGACTAATATATTGGCAAACGCTATAAATTAGTACTTGATCATTTTTTTCCCAAAGAGTTGATTGATAAATATTTACCAGCACACTATTGACTCATCCATATAGATAAAGGCTCCTTTCTCAATGAATATCTTCAAAAGCAGTCGTGGAAAGAGCACGAGAAACACTCAAAACAACTCTAGAAAGTCCACAGTCACCATATTAGAAAATACAAAGAACTACAGCAAGAATGAGAAGTGGGTTTCAGGTTGGGTAAGGTTACAGATTCACTGTCTTAAACAGAGAAATCTCCTAACGTCTTTATGTCTGAGTTCTATTACCTGTCAAGAGGAAATAATGACTTAACACAAAAGAATACATGTTAAAAGTTAAGAGATTATTTAAAGAAGTTTGACATGCTATGCAAGTGAGCTATTATTAGTAACTCAAGGATTTCAACATCAAAAAAGTATATTCAGACTTCAAAGGCATCACTAAGTTTTACCTTCAGCACCATTTTACTTCACCTGAATTCTCTAAACTCCGGTGGCCTAAAGAGAGTTATATGGCTTTCTGTGCATTGGAATTGTAGTATAATGAATCCTTTTGTTTATCCACATGTGTTAGGTATCTCTACATTGGGGTTTGCTGTCTGTTTTGCTATTAACAATGGGAAAGATAATAATTTCTGATATTTTTGCTTGGGAAAGCTAGAAATCTAGCTGCAATTGTTTTTAAACAGCCAGAGAGCATGGCATTGATAATTTTATAATTAAATTAAATTATATTTTACTATGTAAATTAGAAAGTGCTTTTGTGATGAGTTTTTCTAATTCAGTCCTGGAGAGGAGTTGACACTGTACAGTGAATTGAGGGCCAAATCAGCACTACAACCTGGATCTCCTGGATTTCAGTGCATGGCCTTTTCAAGGTAATATGCTATTCTCTCTTTATGTAAAAAGAAAAGTTTTAAAGCAAAATTACAATTGTTTATAGTCAGAATTGTTCGGTCCTCTCTCATTCCTCATCGAAGGCAATGTGCCCTTTAAGGTTCAGTTTGAGTCTCACTTTTTGCATGCAGTTAATCCAGTGACTTAGCACCCCAATGATCCCTTCCATTTCTATGGAAATATAGCAAAATTTTAGGATTATATTCCAGCTTTCAGCCCATATGTGAGTGAATCTCCCTAAGAAGTATGCAGATTCCTTGATAACAAAGAAAATATCTTTTTATCTTTCTGTATTTCTCACACTGTGTGGCATAAAGTAGACCTAGAATAATTTCTATGTGAATACCAGCTAATAGATAAAAGCAAATGTGTGTCAAAAAATCCCTATTTACAGCGAACACATGTTCCAGGTACATTTGGACAAATAGACTATGGAATTCAAAAACATATGTGGCCCACTAAACATACACATGACGATACGATGTATTTATAAAAGTTTTTTTTTTTTTAGAGTTAATTTATGTGCACTATATTTGAAGCCAATAGTTTCTTTGAAGGTTCCCCCATCCACCTGATGGATATCTAATTAGTATGCTTTAAATTTACAAAGTATGAATGAATTGCTGAGAACATTTCTTTGAAGAAATGGTACTAAAACATCTCCTTGAAATAATAAGTTTTGAATTATAAAGATGCTCAGCTAGCCCCTTGCCTCCTTGTCTTGACAGAGGAATATTGTACATTATTTTGTTATGAATTCATTTTTAGTAAAATATTTTTAAAAATAATAATAAGGTGGAAAAACAAAAGCTTTTAAACATAGCAACTCCAATGGCATTTTTTTCCCTGCTGTGACTCAACTGCATTACCCAGTCTGAAAAATATACCACATGACTGCATATTGGTTTTGAGAACAGAGTTGCTGCTCTCCTATGCCCGGGATCCGAGTCACTGCCTTACACTGCAGTAAAGCAGGCAGTTGTCACGAGAATGTTTCTGTGTTCCTAGCTAACATTGTAATCTAGTCATATCTGGATTTATGTATTAGAAATACAATGTAATGGTCTTTCAGCATGCCTCCATTAATTTTTCGATTCTCCATTATTTATTCATTTATTTATCATTCATCAAATAATTCAGTGTCTCTTGCGGGCATTTAATGTACCAAGGATACTGTTGTAAATGTGACATTCCTCACATGGAACAAATCTAGGCAGACAGATACTAAAGACTCCAGGGAGACATTAAAGACCCCAGTGAATGCTGGGTAGAGAAAATCTGAGTAGGAGTTAGCTGAGAGCAGAATGGTAAGGAGGGATTGGCCAAAACCTGAAATCCTAAAGGTTTCTCCCTCTTTTTGAATTAACTGAAAACAGATTATATTTCAAGATATTTAATCAAGAGTAAAAGCTGCCATGTAGCACAACTCAATATACTTTCTACCATGCCTACTATAGCAAATCACCTCAATTGTTTAATTAGTCTAATCATCTCAAAGACCTCAGTAAAATCTTGCAGATATGTGTTGATCATCGGTCTGCTACTTCCTCATGTATCTCAAAGCCTTGGAATATACTCATTCTCCAAAGCTGAAAAACACATTTCTCTGCTTAAAATCAGCCAGAGGCTTCTAATGTGATGTGGAGAAAGCACTGAAATCCTGAGTCCAGCTATCTTTTCCTCCCGTCTCACTCTGCTCCAGTCATGCACAACTTCTTTCTGTTTCTTGGTAAGGCCACTTTCCTATCAGAAACTTGTGTGCTCTTCCTACACAGCCTGGAATACACATCAGACTGATATCTACATGATTTATAGTCTCACATATTTCAGGTGTCTCCTCAGATGTCACCCTGATATGACAGTTTTCTCACTATCATACTTAAAATAGTCTTTCTGCCTCTTTTTTTCTTCTGCTTTATTTTTCTCTATAACACTAATACCATCTGACATGCCATTTACTTTACTCATTTATCTAATTATTTTGTCCTCCTCCTTCCCCCTGGCATTTGCTATATTGGTGCTGGCAATATTTTGTGTTGTTTCATCACTGAATTTCCATTTCCTAGGATGGTGCTTGTCAACATAGAGATGTTGAGTGAATGAACAGATAAATAAGTGATAGTAATAACAACTTACTTCTACGTTCCTCTCAACTGTAAATATGTGTATTATATACACACAAACAAAGGTTTATATTTCATTTTTAATCCTTTAACTTGCTGCTGTAGGAAGTCAGGGACTTGATGACATAATAAAATTTCTTCTCATTTGAAAGGAAGAATCATTATTTTAAAGTAGGAGATTCTCACAGATGATGGTCATGAGTAATTGATTAATCTATCCTTCTACTTTAAATGGAACATGGATATTTAAAAGATATGAGATGATGTTGAACAATGTGTTGCCCTCAGCAATAGAATAAAAATTATTAGTTTAGTTTCTATTACACAGACTTTGAAGAAAAAAAAAAAAAAGCTCACCTAAAGAGAAAATAGAGAAAAATGACAAGTATTAATGTACTATTATAAGTCTCTATTACAAAGACAGGTTTATAGGAAATAAAAAAGCACATAAAGCATGCCACACTCTCATTACTTAAAATAAAACTTTACAGCAGAATTTGCCAGACAGACTCTTATAACTGTTAGATAATTAAGTAGTGATATTAGAGTTTTTAAATAACTTTTCAAAATTATGAGAATATTCAACCATAAAAACAGAAACAACAATATAATGAAACCTACTGTATCCAACACCCAGTTGAAACAATTATCAACAGTGTGCTGTACTATAGCGTGTTTGGATGTCTTTTAGGGGTGTAAAAAATATAAGCATTTTTTTTATTCTAAAAGACAGTGAAAAAAGGGTCAATATTGTTTAGAATTTTCTCAAAATATGTACTCATTTTCAAAATATCTGAGTCTACATGTTTAATTTATATTTTTTATTTTTAAATTATTTTTTCTTTTTAATGATGCAGTCTCCATAGAGATTGCCAAAAATTGCCAATGCTGACTATATTTCAAGTCGTCATGGTGGGGTATTGGGAAAAGTTTTCAATTAGCAATAATCGAGCTTCAGATAAACCTCATTGGCTACGATACTGCCACTGGGCAAAGGTACATGTTTAATTTATAAGGACACAATTTAAGAAGAGGCTAAGTTTATTAGACATTTACTATTATCACTCACACTTTCAAAGAATAAGGTGAGTATTGGGGATTTTTGGACACTTGGTCAAGTTTATACAACTAATAATTGAAAGAAGAGAGATATGAACTCATGTTTTCTGACTATGCTCTAAAATTATCCTGCAATTACGTATAGTATTTTAATAAGAATTTTATGCAGGATTTTTTCAAGGACTATTTTCTAAATAAATCTATATTTTTCCTAAATTATTTTGCCTTATTTGTTAAATCTGGACATTTATTACATTTACCTTTATGTCATTTTTGCTTATTGTGTGATTATTTTATATGATTATTATAATCTACTCAATAAGAAATCATGTGTTTTACATTGTATGCACTAACACATGCAGAGATTAGCTGGTATATTTCAAAAATACTTCTGCCATTTTAAATTATCATTTGTTAAGTAATAACCCCCCAAACCAACACATAAATATCTCTTCTTTGCACAGAAGATATTATTATCATAAGAAAATTAAAGGCAACTTGATTCTTTGAAAAAAATATATTTTTGTGAACTTCAATAATTTAACCTGTATTAAATAATTCAAACATAAAGTTGTTGGAACTTTAAATTATTCTGAGCCTTGAGAGGAATGAGGCTATGCTGCCTGAGTTATGCAGCATGCAGCTGGGTGACTTTTACTTCTATAAATAACCAGGAAAAGCAAACACACCAGAAATAAGACCCACCCCCCTCAGATCACTGCTCCTGTTCAAGGAACAATAAAGCAATCTTCCTTGGAATGTAACTAATCCAATCTGTAACCAATCAAATCACTGCCACATATGCACTAGTCTCATATACGGAATACTGTAAATCTGCTAAAGTTTCTCTTTCTCCGCTAATATAAGTAAAATCTTAACTTCTCCATTTGGAACACTGACCACATTCCTTTAGAGTTGGTATCTCCTTGGTGGCTATCTTCAAACTTTGTATTGATACTTAAACAAACCCTATACTTAATTATATTTTCTGAATATCATTATTTCAAATTTACCTTTTGGGAACCACAAAGGGACCAGAAGCAAACCTCCAGCAATGTCTACCATTTCACCCACAGGGGGACCCTTGGAACCATCATAAATTACGTTTGTTTACCTAACTTGCTAGTCAACGGGATCTATGGTAAACTTCTTGTATGTTTGAATTCTCATGGCTTCATTGAAGAATTCAGACTTTATTTGAACTATACACATTCTTAACTCATTAGAGTTGATACTAAAAGCTCTACTGTAAGGTAGGAGTTTTGTTTTTTTTCTAGAGATTCACTAATCTAGTCATGAATTTGTGAATTTTACTTTTCTCTGAGGGTAAGATTTTATTTGAAATTACCAAGAGTTTTTACAAACTTTTCTTTCCTTCAAAATTTTGGTCAGGGAGAAAACAGTTTCTCTGAAAATAAAAGGTAAAGCTTTTCTGGCTTAAGCCAAAAAAAAAAAAAAAAAATGATAATCCTTAAAACTGGCCAGATTCTGAAGTTGGGTTTAGTTAACAAATCTAAACTTTCTTTTTGAATGACCAAAATTAGAAAAGGCTCTCTATGAGAATGAGATAAATCTCAAAGATAAGAGACACAGTTCCTCCCAGCCAAAGGGTACCTTAGGCAACTAAGGTCTCACAGGAGAATTGGAGCTTATTGACAGTGATGTGAATCTGTACTAACAGGGAATACCTCAAGAAGAACATTGCTTAATCTGCTAAGCACATATAATGGTTGATCACTGCCTGCCTTAAGCAACCAAATCTCTTGGGACTAATGAGACATGTAAAACAAGAAGAATCAACTCAAGGGGGACACCTTGAGGAGCTGTCCCACAAGTAACACACTGGATCCAATACACCTCCTGAGGTGTTATTGATCATTCAAAACAAAAGTCTAAATTGTAGGTAATTGTATTCTCAAGTCTTCTTCTTTGAGAACATATCCACCATTAGAAATACTTGCTGGATTCATGACTAATATTTATTGTGTCTTTTTATGCAGCTATTTTGAAAAATAGTGGCATATACTTTGTGATAACACCAAATTACAATGGCCAAAATGGGGCACCTTTGAAACATCTAAACTAGCTTATCTGTGTACTCAGTTAGACAAAGATGACTCTACAGTAAAATTAAATAAATCAATAACTAGGAGAACTATTTTCAGTGGCATTTAGAAGCTTTAAAAGAGTCTCTGATCAAGTCATTTTCTTGCAAGAGGAAAAGAAAAGATTATCAAAAAAAATTTCTGAATTAAAAACAACTGCTGAAATTTTGCTCCCTTCTTCTGCTTCTCTTTCTTCTTTGTCAGAGCTTGTTTGTTTGAACTTCCCTCCTTCTCCCTCTCTACCTTTTCTGCTATTATGGCTTCATTTCAGAAATGTCATGTATATAGTGGAGGAGAACCTGTCTCAGTTTATTAACCATGGTCAAAAATAGAAGTTAAAGGCATACTTAAAGGGTTTCCAGATCCTCTTCAGGCTGCTATTGGATTTGCTAAAGATTTTGCATTAAATATTCTAATTTGTGATCCCAGATTCTCTTATTTATATAAATTGATTCACATGTTAGCATCAGAAAGCAATGCCAAAGATAGGATAGCAAAAGTGAATTAGAGAAATTATTTAGAGGACTTTGATAAATTTTCTGAAGCAGATTGTAAATGTGTTCACGATACTACCAAAGCTTTACAGCACACGATCTTACTTTTCTAAAGAGGAGTTGATATGAACAAAATACAACAATTCTGACAAAATCTTGATGAGCATGTAACGGCATACTATGAAAAATTTGGAGAAAAAATTAAACCATAGTCAGGCCTATCAGATGAAAAAAATGATACTTTTATTTAACTCAAACATTATAAATGAATTAGATGAAGAATTAGCAATTATAATTGAGTCTGTAACCTAGTTGAGCTATCTCTCAAACTCAAGATCTAGTTATTTTTTGATTAAATATTCTATACTTGAACCCACAAGAAAAGAAAGAGAAAGTTAAACAGAAAGGAAAAGCAAATAAGATCATGAGTTTACAACTAAAACAATTGTCTAACTAATTTGTAATACGTAAATAGCCTAATATATTCCAAAACTCAACCAATTCCCTGCATTACAACTACTACGAAAGGCCCGAACATTTCAGAAGGGACTATAGAAAGTTAAAATGGAGAGAACAGCAACAAGCCAAGAAGAAGAAGAAGAAGAAGAAGAAGAAGAAGAAGAAGAAGAATGTTCTCAGAAAATCAAATGGAACTTCTCTTTTCTCTAATGCCTTAGGGGAAAATAAAATTAATTAAAATTTAAATGGGAGAACAAACACAAGCTCTCATTGACACTGGAGCTACTTTATCAGTGATAAAATCCAGCTTATTATAATGCCACATTTCCTGGAGTAAAAGTACAAAAATCACACTGCCATGTGTGTACCTATGTAACAATCTTGCATGTTCTTCACATGTACCCCAAAATCTAAAATGCAATTAAAAAATTTAATTAAAAAATAAAATTAAAACAAAAATCAATATAAATGGTAGGTGTAATAAATAATCCCATATCAGAATATAAACCACAATCTACAATTCTTCAGTTTGGTCCCCTACAGAAAATATATATTTTCCTCTTGGTCCCTCAACCTTCATTCATTTGATAGGGAAAGACATTTTAGAAATTTATCCACATCTCTTTCTCTCAAAAGGGGAAAAGTTATTTATAATTAGAATATAAAGTAGAATTATTACACTTAAAAATGTTTCGATCTCTGATCTTTTTAATTCACAAATTGGAATTCATAATGTCATAAAGGAAATAAAATATTTAAATAATAAAACATTACAAGACCTATGAAAATAATTCCTAGTTAGTTGTGATCAAAATCTTTAATTAACGTTGGGAAAATTATCTTAGTTACCCCAATTAAAATTCAAGTAATTCTACCAAAGCTTCTTCTGACCCTTAAAAAATACTCTAGATCAGAGGCCTTGGAAGAGATAAGACCTATAATTTTGCATTATTTAAAAGGAAGCTTGATTATTCTCTGTACAAGCTTAGCTCATGTAACATTTCAATTCTTCTGATAAGAAAATCAAATGGTAGAGGCTAAAGGTTTGTACAGGATCTGAGAAAAATTACAACATAATCATTGTTAACATTCAGTAGTACCAAACCGTCCTATGTTTTTGACTGTTATCCCAACAAGATGAATTCTTTACTGTGATGGTTAATATTATCAACTTGACTGGATTGAAGGATGCAAACTATTATTTGTTGGTGTCTCTGAGAGTTGTCAGAAGAGACTAACATTTCAATCAGTGGACTGGGAGAGGAAGACCTACCCACATTGAGGGTAGACACCATCCAATTGGCAGCCAGCACAGCTAGAAAAAGCAGGCAGAAGAAGGTGAAAGATGCCAATTTGCTGAGTCTTTCGGCTTTCACCTTTCTCCTGGACTGAATGCTTCCTGCCCTTGAAAGTCAGACTCAAAATTTTTCAGCTTCTGGCCCCTTGGACTTACGCTAGTGGTTTGCCAGGGATTCTTGGGACTTCAGTCAAAGGCTGAAGACTGTACTGTAGCTTCCACACTTTTGAAATTTTGGAACTTGAATTGGCTTCCTTGCTCCTCAACTTGCAAACGGCCTATTATGGGACTTCATCTTGTGATCGTGTGAGTCAATTCTCCTTAATAAACTCCCCTTTTTATATACATCTATCTATCTTATTATGTCTGTTTCTCTAGAGAACCCTAATACATTTACCATAATAGTTCTATTTAGTGCATTCTTTAGCATTCTTTCAGATAAAAATAATTTATTTTGACATTCACTTGGGCAGTTAGACAATATATATGAATAGTTACACATCAAGGATATAGTGATAGCCCAATTTATCTTTAACAAATATTAAAAATAGACCATTCATGTCAAATTCCCTAAGAAATCCACCTTGATACAGTATAGAGATAATTCACTTCTTCTCTGCTCAGGGGATAAGCAGGCCTCCATGGAGGATGAAATTTATATATTATGACACTTAACTTCAAAGGGACACAAGGTCTTCAAGAAAAAACCTCCAGGTTTGTCCAAAAAAAGTTAGATGTTTAGGGCACATAATACCAAAGGAAGGTGTTTTTATCAATCTGGATAGAATAAAAAGATCGGCTTTTCCTGCCCCTAAAACTAAGTAACAATGAGAAGAATTTGAGAGTTGGTGAGACACTGCAGAATATTTAATTTCAAACCTCATCCTAAAAACTCAAACTCTATATATTCTTTTAAAACAAACTAGGCCAGGACTCGTGGAATGGACAGAGGAAAATCAGTTAACACTGGAAACACTTAAAACAAGTCTTACAGATACTTCAATATTAGGACATCCAAAAAATAATATTTTCATTATTTGTTCAAGAAAATCAGGGAGAGATCTTAGGCATTCTGCCTCAAAAACATTGAGATCAAAATAGACCTGTGGAATACTATGGTTAACAACTGGACCCTGTGGCTAAAAGATTGCCACCTTGCATGAAAGCAATAATTACTTCCCTATGAATAAAAGTAACTGAATAAATTGTGATGAAATCTCCCCTCGCTGTCTCTATTCCACATTCTGAGGAAGCACTTCTAAATTCCCATCACACTGGACACTCTTCAGGTAGTAAACTGGCTTCTTATAAAGTTCTTTCTGCTCCCCTATTACATTCTTCAAATATAATAACCCAAATTTTACCACTCTTCTACCCCTGCTTTCAGAGGAAATATAGCATCATTACATGATCTTAACTGACCAGCTTCTCTCACCCAGGATGCACCTATAAGAAACTCTCTTTACTAATGCTGATGTTGTTTGGTTTACAGATGGATCCTACTTAAAGGGTGAATATGGAATTTAACATGCAAGTTATGCTAGAGCATCTTTGAGGAAATAGAAAATTATTATCTTCTGGGAACAACCACAGCTCAACAAGCAGAGTTAATAACATTAATTAGAGCCTGCCAATTGACAAAATGAATAATTGCTAATATTTATATAGACAGCAGATATGCTTTTGAAGTAGCTTATGACTTTGAGGTGCTATGAAAATAAATATTTTTTTTACTTCTTCCTGTAAGTCCATACAAAATGGACATCCTGTTTCAAAATTACTAGAAGTTGTATTATTGCCAAAATCATTAACCATTGTTACATTTCTGGCCAAAGACAAACACCCTAGAAAGCAAAGATAATCAATTAGCAACTAGTACAGCAAAATGAGCTGCCCTGTGTATATTTGAACAAGAAAATCAAGCCATTTTAGATTTCAAGGAAGCACTTGATTTTGATAAAAAATTAATCCAAAGCCCCAAAAATAGAACAAGGAAATTGAGAAAGTAAAGGGAGAAACAACTAAAAAACAAAAAGTTCTCCTCTTAGACTGTGTGATGGTATGAACCAAATGGTCTGTCCATACCTCCATCCCAATTACCATCATCTTTCTTAATGTGTGTGTGATTTAACTCACTGGAGCCTTGATGAGATGATTGCTTGGGGTAAAACAATATTACTGAAAACCTTCTTCATTTGTTGCTTATAAGGTATACAATTATTATCATCTCTGCACAAAACATAATCCAGGGAAACCTTTACATCATTAGCAAAGTCACTTTTCTTTATAGGATGGCCCTTCCACAGTGTGGCAACTAGATTTTATTCAACTACTGCCATCACGAGAATACAAATATGTCCTGGTGATGGCTTGTATATTTTCTCACTGGGTAGAAGCATTTTCATGCAAAACAGCCACAGCCTTAGTGGTAAGTAAAATTCTCTTAAAAAAAATTATTCTAATATGAGGAAGTTCCCTAAACTTTATACAACAGAAGTGTTCATTTTACTGGACAAGTAATCTAGTCAGTATATGATACCTTGCCCATTCTTCAGCTTTTCCATTGTGCTTATTATCCCTAATCATTTGGGTTAATGGAAAACACAAATGGAGCAATGGAAACTCAATCTGCAAAATTAAGGCTTTTACAATTCCTTGGCCAAAAGCTCTTTCATTAGTTTTGCTTAAACTAAGATTGATCCCTTTTGGTAAATACCAAGCATCTCCATTTGAAATTGTAACAGGCTAATCTATGAAATTGTCTCCAGTAAATTGTGAATCTGTGATATCAAAAGAGGATATGTTATATAAATGCAGTGGCCTGATGAGGCAGCTAACTCAAACCTGTAATTTAGTAGAAGACTCTTTACACAATAAACTTATAGGAGATGAGAAACTCAAACTCTAACCAAGAGATTTTTGTCTATCGGAAATAGCATATTTTAAAGTATTGTTTCTAACAAAGGTGGAAAAGACCTTATTATATGCTCCTAACCAACTCTTGTGCTGCTAACCTAAAAGGAATTAATTCCTGGATATACATCACCCATTTAAAGAAAACTGCTTTGTCTGCTTGGACTTCATCTCAAACCAGTAATTTAAATTTCTCAAAGAACCAAAAAAGATGAGAAAAAGATAACATCTGAAGTAGTCAGCTTTCCCAAGACAGGAGACCAGGTCTCCATCTAAATGAATGCTTAATATTAATAATAACTAATTTCAGTAAGATTTTTCTTTGCAAATTATTACTAAATTTATTTTTTCCCTAGTTCTTATGTTTCATTGCTACTATCACCAGTTCTTATGCCTCTGTTGCCCGTAAAACAAATCTTTTTTTTTGCAATTGGCTCTGGAGTATACTAATGGATTAAAGAAAAAAAAAAAAAAACAACAAACTGTTGGATATGCAGCCACATGTTCCTTTCCAGTGTTACTAGCCTACCATGGTGGTAGGCCAAGAATGAGATTGGATAGAATATCAGATGTATATCTGCGTATCTTAGGAATAGTCATTGGTGCCTGTGATGGTTAATACTGAATGTCAACTTGATTGAAGGATGCAAAGTATTGGCCCTGGATGTGTCTGTGAGGGTGTTGCCAAAAAAGATTAACATTTGAGTCAGTGGGCTGGAAAAGGCAGACCCACCCTTAATCTGGGTAGATACCATCTAATCAGCTGCCAGCACAGCCAGGACATAAAGCAGGAAGAAAAAACATGAAAAGCCTATACTGGTTTAGACTGCCAGCCTTCATTATTCTCCTGTGCTGAATGCTTCCTGCCCTTGAACATCAGACTCCAATTTCTTCAGCTTTAGAACTCTGGCTTCCTGTCTCCTCAGCTTGCAGACAGCCTATTGTGGGACCTTGTGGATCCTGTCAGTTAATACTACTTAATTAACTCCCATATATATATATATATATATATATATATATATATATATATATGCAGCCACATATATACGGGAGTTTATTAAATATATATGGGAGTTTATTAAGTGTGTATATATATATATATATATATACACACACTATTAATTCTGTCCCGCTAGAGAACCCTAATACATTGCCTAACATAAATGTGACAAAATAATGTGCATCACTGGATTTTCAAAAAATGTTACTTTATGTTCCAGGATACAAATAAAGAATGTGCAGTTTTGTTACATAGGTATATGTAATTCCATTGATGGTTTGCTGAACCTATCAACGTGTCATCTAGGTTTTAAGCCCCACATGCATTAGCTATTTGTCCTAAAGCTAGCCCTCCCCTGAGCTCCTACCCCCAACAGGCCCCAGTGTGTGTTGTTTCCCTCCCTGTGTCCATATGTTCCCATTGTTCAACTCCTACTTTTGAGTGAGAACATGCGGTATTTGGTTTTCTGTTCGTGTGTTAGTTTGCTGAGAATGATGGTTTCCAGCTTCATCCATGTCCCTGCAAAGAACATAAACTCATCCTTTTTGATGGCTGCATAGTATTCCACTTGTATACCTATGTAATAAACCTGCACATTCTGCACATGTATCCCAGAACTTAAAGTATAATAAAAATAAAAAGAAAAAAGAAAAAAAATTGCCATTCTGACTGGAATGAGATGGTATTTCAATGTGGCTTTGATTAGCATTTCTCTAATGATCAGTGATATTTTGCTTTTTTTCATGTCCGTTGGCCACATAAATGTCTTCTTTTAAGAAGTATCTGTTTATATCTTTTGCCTACTATTTTTTGGGGTTATTTTTTTCCTGTAAAGTTGCTTAAGTGTCTTGTAGATTCTGGATATTAGATCACTGTCAGATGGGTAGATTCCAAAAATTTTCTTCCATTCTGCCAGTTGCCTGTTCACTTCGATGATAATTGCTTTTTCTGTGCAGAAGCTCTTTGATTTAATTAGATCCCATTTGTCAATTCTGCCTTTTGTGGCAATTGCTTTTGGTGTTTTTTGCCATGAAGTCTTTTCAGATACCTAAGTCCTGAATGGTATTGCTTAGGTTTTCTTCTAGGATTTTTATGGTTTTGGGTTTTACATTTAAGTCTTTAATCCATCTTGAGTTAATTTTTGTATAGGGGTAAGGAAAGGGTGCAGTTTCACTTTTCTGTATATGGGTAGCCATTTTTCCAGTATCAATTATCAAATAGGCAATCCTTTTCCCATTGCTTGTTTTTGTTCACTTTGTCGAAGAGCAGATGGTTGTAGATGTGTGGTGTTATTTCTGAGGTCTCTGTTCTGTTCCATTGTTTGCTATGTCTGCTTTGGTACCAGTACTGTGCTGTTTTGGCTTCTGTAGCCTTGTAGTATAGTTTGAAGTTAGGTAGCATGATGCCTCCAGTTTTGTTCTTATTACTTTGTCTTTGCTATGCAGGCTCTTTTTTGGTTCCATATAATATTGAAAGTAGTTTTCTGCGAAGTAATTCTGTGAAGAATGTCAGTGGTAGTTTGATGGGAATAGCATTGAATTTATAAATTACTTTGGGCAGTATGGTCATTTTCATGACACTTATTCTTCCTACCCATGAGGATGGAATGTTTTTTCATTTGTTTTTGTCCAGTCTTATTTCCTTGAGCAGTGGTTTGTAGTTCTCTTTGAAGAGGTCCTTCACATCTCTTGTTAGCTGTATTTCTTTTTTTAGAAATTACATCACTGGCCTTTTAATAATACTTTACAAATCAAAGGACATGGGAAGATCTTTCAGGTAAAAGAGATCCATTTGTTAGCTTGAATGCTGATGCTTCCTCAGCTGAGAGATAAGACAACTAGATTTTCGGAGAGTATAACAAAAATGTGGGACAGTTTCATCTTACCTTTTTTGGGGGGAGAGGTCAGTTTAGTCAGCTCTCCTCTTTATACTGGAAGCAAAAGAATCACACCAAAGTTATATATCTCATTGCATACCCTGTGAATGATGTGTCTATGCCATTATATTACAAAGTACTGATTGGCATGTCACTGAATGGGCACAGCAACTGCGTATTTATTGACTAGTTCCAAATGAAACATCTTGCCTATGCAGCACCAATCTATGGCTATGGTTATCCCCAGGATGGTTCGAATGGTGCTCTTTTGTTTTGCCTGGACCCAAAGTTAAATTGTTTATACTCTTTTAAAGCCTACAAGTCTTCCTCATTCACAGTCTCATTGGGTTCATTTTGTATTCCATTGGTATGATCATTTAGCTTCCATCTTTTTGTCACAAGTGGGTATTGAGAACATCATTTGTCATGTAGAGACCCTAAGCAATTACACACAAAAAAGGCCCTACGTGATAGCAGCATGGGTATTATGTTACCAAAAAATGATGTGGCTCTTATGAGAAAGGTGGTATTACAGAGCTGTATGGCTTTAGACATATTCATTGCAGCTCAAAGGTGAACCTGCACAATCACAAGGACTAAGTATCATATCTCAAATAAATCAGATAACATTACCAAACTAATGGCTGATATGAAAACCCAAATAAATAACCTTTCAGATCTGATATGATTCGGCTGTGTCCCCACTCAAACCTCATCTCAAATTGTAATCCCCACATTTCAAGGGAGGTCCCTGTAATCCCCACATGTCAAGGAAGGGAGGTGACTGGATCACAGGGGTGGTTTCGCCTATGCTGTTCTCATGATAGTGAGGCAGTTCCCAGGAAATCTGATGGTTTTAAAAGTGTGGCACTTCCTCACTTGGTTGCTTTTCTCCCTCCTGCCACCTTGTGAAAAAGCTGCCTGCTTTCCTTTCACCTTTCCTCATGATTATAAGTTTCCTGAGGTCTTCCCAGTCATGCAGAATTATGAGTCAATTAAGCCTCTTTGCTTTATAAATTACCCAGTCTTGGGTATTTTTTTACAGCAGTGTGAAAATGGACTAATACAAGATCTGACACCCTCTCTAAACAGTAGGCTAAGCAGTTGGTTTGGATCTTAGGGAATTTGATGACAGAAGCTACCATTTTTCCCAGAGTTACGATTATTTGCCATGTTTTATCCTATTTTTTTGTCTTTACTGCTGCTGTAGGATTTGTTCAAAATGCATTCAGCGTACAACTAAGTAAACTAAAACGATGGTTGCTCAAAGAATTACATTAATTGAATTACGTTAATTGAAGGGGCAATCATCAATGTGCAGCCTGACTCAGGTCACAAAGTTACTCCCTTCATGTTGCTTTATATTTGGCCTATATCCCATGATATGGCTTGGCTGTGTTCCCACCCAAATCTCATCTTGAATTCACACATGTTGTGGGAGGGATCCAGTGGTCCAGTGGGAGGTAGCTGAATTATGGGGACGGGTCCACCCCATGTTGTTCTAGTGGTAGTGAATAAGTCTCATAAGATCTGATGGTTTTATCAGGGAAAGTTTCCCTGTATAAGCTCTCTCTTTGCCTGCCACCATCCATGTGCAACGCGACTTGCTCCTCCGTGCCTTCTGCCATGATTGTGAGGCCTCCCCAGTCACATGGAACTGAGAGTTCATTTAACCTCTTTTTCTGCATAAATTACCCAGTCTTGGGTATGTCTTTATCAGCAGCATGAAAATGAACTAATACATCACATCAGCTTTATTACCAGAATAATTCAACTGCCATGGGATATGATATTCTGGGAATGAGCATTCCTAGTAACATGGGACTAAGCTCTTCAACATAAAAGGGACAAAATTGCTTGAGTTTATGATGCTTTCTTCAAAAGATCTTAATGAAAATGGGGAAATGTGAAATTAAATAATTCAAGCTTGATTAAATAATTCACCTGTAAAGCTGCTGGAACTTTAAATTATTCTGAACCTTGAGAAGAATGTGTCCATGCAGCTGAGTTACATGGCATACAGGTGCAACTTCTACCTTTTTTTCTCTGCAAATAATTAGAAAGACCAAACAACACCAGAAATAAGAGCCCCACAGATCACTGCCTCCACTCAGGGAATAGTAAAGTAATCTTCCTTGGAATGCAGCAATCTGTAAGCAATCAAATTGCTGTAATGTATGTAGTGGTCTCATCTAGAGAATGCTGTAATTCTGCGAAAGTTTCTCTGTATCTGCCTATATAAATGAAACTTTCTCTTCTCCACGTTGGAATGCTAACTCCATTCATTTAGAATTGATGCTTCCTGGCTGGCTATTCCCAAGTTTTGCTCTCAAATAAGCTCTATACCTAATTATATTTTCTGAATCTCATTAAAGGTTGACATTTGAAACAAGAAGAACCATAAATACACAAATGTCTTCTTTATTGTTTTCTACTTCAGGGTCATTGAAACATAGGAAACAGAAGCTTTAGTATGTTGAAATGACAAGCTAACCACAGACCCTTCCAGTCAAAAAGACCAATAGTCTTGAAGGAATCTAGATTAATGAATCTGAAAATTCTGGTATTCTGTGGTTTTTATATTTAACCTTGGATTATGCAATTTATTAAAAATGAAGCATTGGGTTTTGCATATACACAAAAGATAGGAAAGTTAAACCAGATGATAAAGTTATAAACTCATTAAAAATGAAGAAAGAATTGCATTCATGCTTCCAGTTGGTTGAATTCAAGAAGATAGAATGCAAATACTTCTTGGATGTTTGAAAAAGTTTTGAGAAAAATAAAAAACATATTGGCTAGGATGGTTTAATTTCCCTGGTGAGTTATATTATGATTCAGTAACTGTGAGTCCTACAGTTATGGGCTAAATTGTTTCCCCTCAAAATCTGTATGTTGAAACACCAATTCCCACTCCCGCAGAATATGACTATTTGGAGCATAGTCGTTAAAGGGGTGATGAATCTACTGAAAGGCCATATGGCTGGCCCTAATCCAATCCAATTGGTGTCCTTACAGGAAAAGGAGAGTTGAATACACAAAGACACTGTTAATGTACACACAAAGAGAAAGACTATATGATGACATCCCAAAATATGACACTGTGACATGCTAACTACAGAAAAAGCCTCACGTTCTCTCTGATCTTCCTCCCTTCCCTTTTCCATCCTTTGTTTCTCCCAAAACACAGGATGAGGCTGTTTTCTGAAGTTCCTGTTATCTGTCTAGGAACCAGAACCCACAAAAGTAACAAAACTGCCTGCCTTCAGCAACCTGAAATCTCAGTATTTATACAGAAGGGAAGACTGAGGAATTCAATCACACCTAAACCATTTTTTTCTTACAAGATAGATGGCTCATCTTGGGCTCAGTCAAATTCCAAATAGAATCATTTACAAGTTGATTTTTGTCTTCTAGTTTTATTCATTTTTCCTGAAAATCATTTATCCCTATAATCCCCATCTCTCCTCTCCTCAATGAAGTATTTACATGTCAACTATCTGGCCCTCCTTTGAGTTTTTATATTTTCTATGATGTCCATGCACACATGCACATGTAATAAATATATCATTTTCTCTTGTTAGCATATCTTTTGTTAAAGGAGTGTCAGTCATGAACCTTTGCAATAAAGAATAAAAAGATCACACCCTTTTACTACGTTGCCCTAGCAAGGGCATCGACCTACTTTTTTTTATGAAATTCAGATAACTGTTGAAGTGTTTAATGTTGAACTGATATTTGTTCCACTTTGCTTTCTGCTGCAGAAATATTGTTTTGCCAAAGAAGTATAGGTTTTGTAGTAAGTATTTAACTTAAAATATTCTCAGAATATCTTTCAATTTTTTTCAGTTTAGCATTATCATATATAGGTGCAGAAAGATCTTACCCTGTCAACTCTGTCCCACTTTTTTAGATATTCAGGGTCTCATTTCCTTTCCTTGAGTTTAGAAGTGACCTGGATGAATGTCTGTAATGGAATATATTATTGTCTATACGCATAACCAGAAAGATTTAAGGAATGTTGTACAGCATGAAGTATAGCACACCTGCAAAGAGAAAGCTTCATTAGGTGTTAGTGAGGGAAATAACCTATATAGCCTTTGGACATAGGAATGGGAGGTTCACCACGTAGTGAAAGCTAGAGGCAACACCCCCTTTTCAGGGTCAGCTACTGACTTTTCTTAAGCAGAGATCATCTTGTTTCCGGGCTATCTTCTTCAGGTGGCATCTTTTTCTCATCCCAATCCCCTTATCTAACTCTCTTTCCAATGCATTCATTTCTCCCAGAATTGCCTTTACATTCTTCTTTGCCTTTTGCTTCCTTTTACCCTTTTCTGAAAGGCCACTTTCCTCGTGTATTTTCTTAGTGGATTTTGTGAATCTGCTGAATTCAGGGACTAAATTATTAGTTATCACATAGCTCAAAGACAGACAGTGTTAGGTCTTCAAATCCCCAAAAGAAATGAAAATAATTACTTAGATTTCATTGTCTGTTGCAGCAAATAAGGAGGGGAAAACCAGGAGATTAATTTACATATCAAAACAATTTTAACATTAATATTCTATATAAGCTTTTGCCTATATGGTGTAATTTCAGCAAAAATAGAAAAATTCCTGCAATCTTGTTTTACTATTTTTCCTGCATTGACTTTAAATGCTTTAATTTAATATGTATCTCTTTGCAATATTTTCTTTTAATAGGCAGCCTTTTTGATTGGAGAAAAAAGGGAGAAAAGGAGAATTGATTAGTCAGCCTAACATTTCTAACATCATAACGGTAACAAATTTATCTGAAAGGGTGGTTGTAAAGACAAACTATCTGTCACAAAGCTTGACTTACGCTCTATCTCACGTACACATGCACACACAAACATGCATATGTGTACACACATGCATGCACACACACACATGCCCACGTGATTCCCTACCACATACCTAAAACATCCTGAGTGAATAAAGTCCCTAAAGGCAAAAAGTCAATTTTCTGGGAGAACTTGAACTTCAGAGTTAACAATACACACTTTTGCTACTTTGCTACTCATTATGCTGGCTGTAGTGTAAAGAAAAGTTGATGTAACTTTTAATAAGAGAACTTATGTTCTTACTTTCTCAATTAATATCTGTGCAAACTGGGCAATAATTTATTAGAGGATTCAGACATAAATATTGCAAAATCACTGCCCGCCATTGACAAGTTAGTCTCAGCTGTCTCCTACAGGACAGTGAGTATAGTACAGTAAGGAAGTTAAGCTTTCCTTAGTGAGATCGTTCATTCACTCAATGATACTGAGCACTTACTAGGTGTCAGGTACTGTTACTGGCAGAGAGGCTACAGTAATAAAATATGCAACGTTCCTGGTCCATACTAGCTGGGTTCCCCCAAACTGGCCCAACCACCTAGTTTATTACAATTAAGTCATACACCTTTCAATCCAATCATGTTTCTCCACAACTACTCCATTAGAAATAGCATTTGAACTAGTATAAAAATATAGTTTTTCCTCAGTCTTTGGTTCTATATTTTTGAAGGCTCCCTGTGTCACATAAGACTAGATCATGCCAGTATTTCATATAGCTCAAGATTCTGCTTTCAACTGTGGCTGTAAAAGAAATTTTGTGCTAAGATAGATATGTTTGTTTTTCACAGTGTCAACCTTATAACCTTAGGAACAATCCCTAATAATAATTGTTTGGCCTGTATTTTAGAATTATTTTTATTCTTTTTTAAAATTGACAAATTGCAATTATATACATATACAGTATAAAATATGATGTTTGTAGTATATATACATTATAGAATGGCTAGATCAAGCTAATTAACATATACATTACTTCATATACTTATTTTTTACAGTAAGAATACTTAAAATCTATTTTCTTGGTAATTTTCAAGTATAAAATACATTGTTGTTAGCTACTGTACAATTGATCTCCTGAATTTATTTGTTTAAATAAAATTTTATATCCTTTGACTTCTAATAATCTTGACTACTGCCCAACTAATTAAGCATCTATCATACATAAATTTATCTTAATATCATTGTAATCTTCTTATATTTTTCACTTGGATTACTATGTTTTTCCACAGGCTAATAAATCACTATTTGACTAACTTTTAGAAAATACTTTGCTAAATTAACTTGTTATGCTTTTCCCTCCCTTATTACCCTGATATTCATTTTAGGAATGTCAGCCATGAACCTTAAATATTTTTAAATGTTCACACCCAAAGTATACATCTAGGAGTGGATTTATTGGATCATATGATATCTCATTGGTTAACCTTAAAAAAAAAAAACAGCAGGCTGTTTTTCAAAGTGATTGTACCATTTTATATTCCCATCAACAATGTATGACAGTTTCAATTTTTCTACATCCTTACCAATGCTTGTTATACTCTGTTTTAGATTATAGCCATCCTATTGAGTGAGAAGTAATATCTCATTTTGGTTTTGATTTGCATTTGTCTCCTGGCACGTGACCGAACATCTTATCATGTACTTTTTGTTCATGTATTTTCTCTAGTGAAATGTGTATTTAGAACTTTTGCTCACTTTAAATTTGGTAATTTGGCTTTTTATTATTGAGTTGTAAGAGTTCTTTATATATTCTAAGTAAAAGCTGCTTATAATATGTGATTTGCAAATATTTTTCCAAGAACTGATTTGTAATGTGATCTGTGAGGGTGTGTATGCAGGAACCAAAATATCTCTCTCCTTGTTCCAGATTTAAGGATAAGGTGCCTGTGACACTTTCCAGCATATATCATTTTGGGGTTTGGACAGGGTTTAATATCTTACTGCAAAAAATATAATTAAATAAGCTAATATTTTACAGCAAAACATTTCCCTGTTTTATTTTTCTCTTTGGCCAAGTGCCTAAACTTGTGTCACACTTTGAAGAGTTTCTACATATGTCTAAAAACAGGGCAGCATTTTTCGGCTGAAGGTCACCTCATCTCAGTCTGAATGTGGATCTTGGCTTGTTCCTGAAATAAACTCAAACCTTACGGGTCAACATTTAGTTCAGTCAGCAGCTATGGCCTTCTCAAAGATGGCCCGACTGTTAGTGAAGAGGTCAGCCTGTTTACAATGGTGAAAGCATAAATCCTGTCTTGAATAATTAATTCAATTATTTATAATGCATGGTAAAATGATGAAACTCCAGGAAGATACAGCATTTCTCAGCAGCTTTCCCCCGCAGTGCTGATATCAGTAAGGAGGAGATGAAGTGCCAAGGCTTTTGCAAGTAATTGAAAAACAACAAAAATTCTTATGAAAACAGCACTATTCACTTAGCAATAAAGTGCTTGCAACCCTACCATTCTGTACTTAAAAGTTCACAAGCAGGATCTCATTGTTCTAAAATGGAAATTCCAATAGTAAGATATAGATGCTTTTAGAAAATAGAGTGTCTTTTGAAAAGTACCACAACTTCAGTAAAATCCCAAAATAGGACTGAAAGTCAAAGGAAGGTGTTCTCTAGTAATAAAGGAATGGGGCCTTTGAGTGCTTATGTATTGTTGCAAGCAGAAAGAAAAAAAAAAAAAACGAATATAGTTTTGTGTATCTCTCAATGTGCCTACAGGGTCCTTCTGATTGTCAGTAAGTCTGCTGATCGACATGAGAATTTGCATGCTGTGTTTTATTTTTCAGTCTTTTGATAGATAGATGAAAAGAGTAACAAAACATTGTGAGAATCCTTGTCTATTTTCTTATTAATTGATGCAAAAATTTTTAGAAAAAAAATAAAATTGGAAATGAAGGAAAGGTGGATAAAGAGAGAGGGATTGTGAGAGGGAAAAGTAGGGGAGGAAGGTCAATGAATTAAAAAAGTCTTAGAAATAGGCAATGAAAGAAAAACTAAAATATTTGCAGATATGCAATGTATTTGAGTCTTCAAAACAACTTTTTGGGGTAGATCTGATTGACACTTCATATACAACAAGAGTAAAGTTCAGAAAGGTTAAGTAACTTGATTTAAGTTCACAGTTCATCCTAAACACAGTCTCTCATTCACTCCACTACAGTCCATCTGATTTTTCTGTTTTTTTTTTTTTTAGTGCTCATGTTAGGGAGGGTTTTTCAGAGAAACAATACCAATAAATGGGAAGGGGGTGGGGGTGGGGGTGGGAGAAGAGAAACAAGGAGGAAAATACGTAAGTCCCATTCCAAATCTAAGGACTTGAGGATGAAGAACAGCAAATTATCAAGGGCAAGAGAAGATGGATATTCTATCTCAAAAAGAAAGCAATGGCAACAAAAGCCAAAATAGACAAATGGGATCTAAGTAAACTTAAGAGCTTCTGCACAGCAAAATAAACTATTATTAGAGTGAACCAGCAACCAATAGATTGGAAAAATTTTTTTTGCAACCTACCATCTAAGGGCTAATATCCAGAATCAAAAAAAAACTAAAAAAAATTTAAAAAAAAAAAAAAAAAAAAAGAACCCCATCAAAAAGTGGGGGAAGGATATGAACAGACACTTTTCAAAAGAAGTTATTTATGCAGCCAACAAACATATGAAAAAAAGCTCATAATCACTGGCCATTAGAGAAATGCAAATCAAAATCACATTTAGATACCATCTCATGCCAGTTGGAATGGAGATCATTAAAAAATCTGGAGACAACAGATGCTGGAGAGGATGTGGAGAAACAAGAAGGCTTTTACACTGTTGGGGGGAGTGTAAATTAGTTCGACCATTATGGAAGAGTGTGGCAATTCCTCAAAGATCTAGAAATAGAAATGCCATTTGACCCAGAAATACCATTATTGGGTATATACCCAAGGATTATAAATTGTTCTACTATAAAGACACATGCACATGTATGTTCATGGTGGCACTGTTTACAATAGCAAAGACTTGAAACCAACCCAAATGCCCATCAATGATATACTGGATAAAGACAATATGGCACATATACACCATGGAATACTATGTAGCCATAAAAAACGGTGTGTTCACGTCCTTTGCAGGGACATGGATGAAGCTGGAAACCATCATTTTCAGCAAACTGACACAAGAACAGAAAACCGAACACCATATGATCTCACTCATAAGTGAGTGCTGAACAATGAGAACACATGGACACAGGGAGGGGAACCTCACACACCAGGGCCTGTTGGGGGATGGGAGGCTAGGGTAGGGATAGTAGGGGTTAGGGGTGCTGGGGAGGGATAACATTAGGATAAATACCTAATATAGATGACAGGCAGATGGATGCAGCAAACTACCATGTCATATGTATATCTATGTAACAATCCTGCATGATCTGCATATGTACTCCAGAACTTAAAATATAATAATTCAAAAAAAACTGTTGATCACACACACAAAAAGTAAATTTATTCTTTTTTTATCTATATATTCTATTTGGACTCTCCGTGAATGGATGATGCTGGCCCACATTGGTGAGGATGATCTTTTTTACTCAGCTTCCTGATTTTTATGCTAATCCTTTCTGGAAACATTCTCACAGCCACATCCAAAAATAAGTTTTGCCAGCTATCTGGGCATCCCTTAGCCCAGTCAAGTTGACACATAAACCTAACCATCATAGTGCTGCTTTATATGTATCTTTGCTCTTCCCTGAAAGCTCTTCTCTTTCCTCATTATATATAATATTCTACTCACCTCTCAGAGTTCAAGAGTCCCTTCCTCAGGGAAATTTTTGTTTATCTTTTTAATAGAGAAAATTTCTCCGTCCTGTTTTTAACAGCATATTATATTTATTCTATATAAAATGTTCACAGTTCTAACTTAACAGTTTTTAAACTCAATGAGTTACATAATGGCTCCCTTCCTCATTAGACTAAAAGATCCATGAGAGAAAGGACTATATTTGTTTGTGTTCACCAGTGTATCTTTGAATCCTAGTGATACACATTCAGTAAATTATTGTCAAATAAAAGAAAAAGAGAAGGAAGAAAAAAAGAAGAGAAAAAAGAAGATTGTGGGCTGGGCCCAGTGGCTCATGCCTGTAATCCCAGTACTATGGGAGGCCAAGGCGGGTGGGTCACACAGGCGGGAGTTAAAGACCAGCCTGGCCAAGGTGGTGAAACTCTATCCCTATTAATTATATGAAAATTAGCTGGGTGTGGTGGCAGTTGCCTATAACCCCAGCTACTCAGGAAGCTGAGGCAGGAGAATCACTTGAACCTGGGTGGCAGAGGTTGCAGTGAGCTGAGATCATCCCATTGCACTCCAGCTGGGCAACGGAGCGAGACTTGGGCTCAAAAAAAAAAAAAAAAAGTAAAAGATTTTGTGAGTTAGGCAAGGGAATTTGATATGATTTTGTAATTGAGACATTGAGGATTCATCACAGGACTGATTTAAAAACTTCATGGGAGGGCAGATATGGTTGCAGTTTAGAATACAGCATGATGATTCTTGGGACTTGAGAAGAAGAGACGAACCGAGAACAGAAGTCAAGATGAGGGTAGAGAGAGCCCAAAATCAACTTTACTGACCTCAGAGTTTGAACTGATAGCAACATATACATTGACTAACATAGATAATTAAGATAAAATAAGTTGCAATATTTTCTTGGGTGACCCCTACAAATAAAATTCAGATTTGAATTTTCTTGCCAGGATCTCTAAAGTCTAGCCAAGGTCCCTTTGCTAGTCTTTTTTCAAAGGCAACTTTGCTACCTTTCACCTTGACATTGAACAGCTGAGTCATTCTGAGGTGGGAGCAGGTTGGAATACATTCATACCTCATTGAATTGTGTTTTACTTTATTGCACTTCTCAGATATTGTGTTCTTTACAAATTGAAGCTTCGTGGCAATTCTGCATCAAGCAAGTCTGTTGGTTCCCATTTCCAACAGCATGTGCTGACTTTACATCTGAGTCATATTTGGTAATTCTTGCACTATTTCAAAGTTTGTTATTATTACACCCGTTACAGTAGTTTGTGATCAGTGATCTTTGAGGTTACTATTGTTATTGTTTTGAGGCACTATAAAACCCACCTATATAAGAAAGTGAGCTTAATCATTAAATGTTGTGTGTGTTCTGGATGCACCACTGACCAGCCATCTTCTTATCTCACTCTCCTCGGACCTTTCTATTCCCCGAGACATAATGATATTGAAATTAGGTCAATTAATAACCCTACAATTGCCTCTCTGTGTTCAAGTAAATGAAAGAGTCACAGGTCTCTCACTTTAAATTAAAAGCTTGACATAATTAAGCTTAGTGAGAAAGGCATATTGAAAGCTGAGGCAGGCTGAAAGCTAGCCCTCTTGTACCAAATTGTGAATGCAAAATTAGCCAAGTTGTGAATGCAAATGACAAATACTTGAAGGAAATTAAGTGTGCTACTTCAGTGAACACAGGCATAATAAGAAAGCAAAACAACCTAGTTGCTGAGCTGGAGAAAGTATAGGTTGTCTGGATTAAAAAAAAAAAAAAAATCAAACCAGCCACAACATTTACTTAAGCCAAAACCTAATTCAGAGAAAGACTCTTTCTTCAATTCTATAAAGGCTAAGAGAAGTGGAGAGGCTACAGAAGAAAAGTTTGAAGCTAGCAGAGATTGGTTTATGAGATTGAAGGAAAGAAGTCATGTCCACAACATAAAAGTGCAAAAGCAAGCAGCATGTGTTGATGTAGAAGTTACAGCAGTTTATCCAGAAGATCTAGATAAGATAATTGATAAAGTTGGCTACACTAAGCAACAGATTTTCAAAGTATGTTAAAGAGCCTTCTATTGGAAGAAGAGGCCATCTAGAACTTTTATGACTAGAGAGGAGAAGTCAATACCTGGTTTCATAGCTTCAAAGGACAAGTTGACTTTCTTCTTAGGTGTTTAATGCAGCTGCTGACTTTGAGTTACAGCCAATGCTCATTAACATTCTGAAAATCCTATAGCTCATAAGAATTACTTTAAACCTACTCTGTGCTCTATAAGTGAAACAAAGCAAGGAGGACAGCATATCTGTTTGCAGTACGGTTTTCTTAATATTTTAAGCCCACTGTTGAGACCTACCACTCAGAAAAAAATACATTCATTTAAAAATATTACTGGTCATTGACAATGTTCCTTGACAACCCAAGAGCTGTGCTGGAGATGTATAAGAGGTTAATGTTGTTTTCATACCTTGCTAACACAACATTTATTCTGTAGCTAATGGATTAAGAAGTAATTTTGACTTTCAAGTCTTATTACTTAAGAAATAAATTTTACAAGACTATAGCTGCCATAGAGTGATTCTTCTGATGTATCTGAGCAAAGTAAATTGAAAACCTTCTGAAACAGATTCACCATTTTAGAACATTCATGATAATTAAGAACATTCATAATTAAGAACATTCATAAGAACATTCATGATTCATAGGAGGAGGTCAAAATATCAACATTATTAGGAGTTTGGAAGAAGTTGATTCCGTCCCTCATGAATGACTTTGAGGAATTCAGCATTCCAATGGAGGAAACAATTGCAGATATGGTGAAAATATCAAGAAAACTAGAATTAGAAGCAGTGCCTGAAGATATGACTGAGTCGCTTCAGTCTCATGATCAAATTTGAATAGATGAAGAATTGCTTCTTATGGGTGAGCAAAGAAAGTGGTTTCTTGAGATGGAATCTACTCTTGGTGAAGAAGCTGTCAACATTGGTGAGATGACAACAAATCATTTAAAATATTACATAAACTTAGCTGATAAAGCAACAGCAGCAGGGATTGGGCGGATTGACTCCAAATTTGAAAGAAGTTGTACTGTGGGTAAAATGCTATCAAATGGCATCTCATGCTATAAACAAATATTCTGTGAAAGAAAGAGTTCACTAACAGGGCACACTTCATTGTTGTCTTATTGCCACAACCACCCCAACCTTCAGCGCCTAATCAGTCAGCAGTCATCAACATTGACACAAGACCCTATACCAGCAAAAAGATTAACACTCACTGAAGGCTTAGATAACTATTAGCATTTTTTAGCAATAAATTATTTTTTCATTAATATATGTATATTTATTTGACATAATGCTATTTCACACTTTTTAACAGACTATAGTGTAATATAAATATAACTTCTATATGCACTGGAAAACCAAAAATTTTATGTGACTTGCTTTGTCATGATATTCAATATTTGCTTTATTTTTGTGATACAAAACTGAACCAGCAATATCTTCGAGTTATGCCTGTAGATGATTTCCTAACCCAATGTGTAAGTTTTATAAAAGACTCTAAACACAGGTTCCATCTGTTTCAGGACAAAATAATCTGATCTGCTTTATTCTGATTTTCATCCAAAAAATAGCTTCAACCAGAAAAGAAAAATCAATCTAAGTATTCTCTAAAGGATAAACATAAAAAGAATATTAAAATGAGTCCAAAAATTATACATGCACTATACCTTTGAAAAACCTCAAGCCAAGAAATATAAAAATTTGCTAAATTTCCCATAGCTAATCATAGCAAGTCTCCTAACATCTAGTCCAAAACCAAATCTTATACACCAAAATAACTACTTTAGCAATTTAGAAAAAAAAGTGAAGTCTTATTATACTCCTTCTTATTTATGCCACTATGCTGATGCCTGAACATGTAGAAAAAAACACTAAAAGCCACTCCTGGGATACAAAGTTGTTTCTACACTGGATACGCTTTATGTTCACTTTCTCTCCCCTTTTCTCTCATTAACTGTATTAGGTTAAAATACCACATACCAGCTTTCTCCAAAAGACTCCCTATGTTTGGGCTACTTGGTGGCTCCTTCAGATGCACAGGGCTTGGCTGGATATATATGCTTTAGATAAAGGTCTGTAAACCTTTTCTGCAAGGGATCAGTTAGAAAATGGTTTTTGCTTTTTTGGCCATACAGTCTTTATGGTGACTACTCATGCTACAATTACTCAGCTCTGCTACTTCAGTGAGAAACGATCTATAGGCAACATATAAACCAATGGAAATTTATTTACTGTTAAATGATTTTTTAAAAGAGTAAAAATGACTCTCGGGTACAAAATGAACATGGGTTAAAGATTTTATTTAGCTCACATGAGGAAATCAGATGTTATAACCAATTCAAAGCAGAAGTCAAAAAATAGACACATTTATTGATCAAAATATTAAAATGAATTGGCCAATAAAGGGAAAACTAGTTCTTCCACAAGGAGAAAGGAAATGTGTCCCTCCCCTGGACAAAATTTAGTTGCATATATACATGAGAATTATTTTTACATTCCTCACACTTACTTACAAGCTAGAGTTATGAAATAGTCTCCATACTAGCCAAAATTAGAAAAATGTACTATTAAAAGTGCTGAGCTTTTCACCGAAATACTCATTACAAAAACAGATGGAGGGCCCGAGCCTCCTTTGTTTACCCCTGCCTTAAATGAACTGAAGGAAATGAAAGAAGGGTTCTCACATTCGAATCCACAAAGGAAGAGAAGAGAGCATTTCTACTTAGGAATATTGCAGAAAAAAAAAATAATCAAAACCACTTTAGAGTGGACTCTGGCAGGAGTTAGTTGTGAACAGTCGTGAGTGCTGTAACCTTCCAACCATGTGCATGCCACTTCAAAATCTGGGACCCTGAGCTCTTCAAGCATTAAAGAGTGAAAATAATAACTACCTATTTTAATTCTCTTGAGTTTCCTGGGGATTCAGCAAGCAAGTGGATATGAAAAATTTGAAAATAAATAAAGTAGAAGAATAATTATACAAAGAACCCGCACACATAAAGCTGTGATTTAAATTGCTAGGCTGGTGACTGATGGCTTCAAGTTTCTTGTTTTAGCTTCATTTCAATTTGTTCCTCATCAGTGCTTGCCACCTAGGTAATTTGGGAGCGGATGGCGGGAGGAATGAAGGATGCCCCCATTCAAACTGCCGCCTACCTGCCTCTCACTCTGGGCCATAAAAGCCTCCCTGTGTGCTCTCTAATCCCTCATCACTAGCCCAGAAAAGTGATCTTTATTGCTTATGATATTTTCCTTATTGCCTAATTAGAAGTGCTGGAAAGAAGTGGGAGATGACTTCACTAGAGTTCATTAGGAAATAATATATCAGGTCTTGTTTAATTGCAACTAAATTACTGCCACATATTATTGAACAGAACTTTGCTGAAATGATGGAGGGCAGCAGAAGTCTGTTTTCCATTGTTCCAAGATCCATGTTAGTGGGAAATAAGGTTTTGCTGACTTGGGTTGGAGTTGCAATATACATATTGGCAAAAGGTGTTTATGTAATCCCGATCCTTTTATCACCAGATAGTATCATCAGTGTCCATGCCATTCAGTGACTCACTCTTTGCAGTTGCTGACGGCTATAGTAGGGGGAAAATACTAATTCTCATTGTCGGCATTTGCTTCTGAATAGCATAGAAAAACATCTCACTCATGATCTCTAAATGCTTAATTGCTGGACATAATATCTTGTACAACAAGGGAGGATAGGATGGATTAAACAAGAACATAATCTCCAAAAATAGGAGCCTTCTTTCTTTAGTCCTTTTCCTACTTGGTAGAATAACATGTGTTTGCTTGTTATTTGCAAATTTATATTCATAAATTTGACAAGTATGTGTTGCAAGCCTAATATGTAGTTAACTCCATTTTAAACTCTGTAGGGAACACAGAGTTGAATAAGACCTAATCAGTATGTACCAGGAATCTACACAGACACAAAGGAGATAGAGCATATGCAAATATTTACAATATAAGGTAAAACAAATGTTTAGAAGAGAATTTCGGATTGTAAAATTTTCATTGAGGAATTGAAAATTAGGGTAAATTTAAAAAAAAATTAGACATAAAATAACAAAAAAAGAGCCTTACAGATAACGTGGATATTGCAAACAAAAATACACAGATCTGATAACAGAGATCATAAATAAGAAACAATATAAATGCAGTTTAGACTTACTCAAAATACAGCAAGGAATAGTCTGAAGGCCAGATGTGGCATAATTTTAATGAACTTTCGCTTTTCTTTTAGGTTCCCCAGCATCTCTTAAGTTGTTACAGCCACATACTGAATTCCTTCAGAGAATTACCTATTGCATATAAAGTAATGAGGCTTCATGAAAATCAAGGGGCATTGCCCTCCCCTACTCAAGGCATTGCTAGTTACTCCAAGTTGATTAAAGAAATTCTCTAAGATCTTTAAATTATTTTATTGTTTATTTTTGAGAGACAGTCTTGCTTTTGTGCCCAGGCAGGAGTGCAGTGGTGTGACGACAGCTCACTGCAAACTCAAGACCACTGGGCTCAATAAATTCTTTTGTCACAGCCTCCTGAGTAGCTAGGACTACAGATGCACAATGCCCTGCTAATTTTTGTTGTAGAGACAGGGTCTCGCTATGTTCCCCAGGGTAGTCTTGAAGTCCTGGTCTCAAGCAGTCCTGACACCTTAGCCTCTCAAAGCACTCTGATTACAGGCATGAGCCACTGAAGCTGGCCCAGACTTTTAAATCTTGAGTAGAGTGGCAAAGGACTTAAACATTGTCCCAAAACATGATCCTTGGGTCTGGCTCCTAACTAGTTTATTCTATTTTCAAGGTTGGATTTCCTAGAGGCTATTCATTTTGTCTCTAGCCTTTATCTTGATTTACTAAGTTCTCTTTTAAATAAAATTATTCATAAGTTGCTTATAACCACCTAATGGACTATCATCCTCTACGGAGACCTTAAATGCTATGCTATAGAAGCTAGGTAGCCTTCTACTTCCACATTATCAAAATTTTTGAGCAAAGAAGCAATGCTTCAAACCCAGGATTCTGGAGTCAGTGGAAAATGTATGCTGTTTGGAAGCAGTAAGGAAACCAGAGAATAGGTATATAAGTTAGGTCATAGTTCAAGCTACTATAAGAAAAAAGAAACAATGGCTTAAATAAGAATTTGATTTGTATCTCATTAATAAATCTGTAGATGAACTGTTCAGGTTGACAGGATGCCTCTGCTCCAAAAAGCATTTTAGGGACCCAGGTTCCTTCAATTTTTAGCTCAAATTTCCTCCAGAGTGTCGTTCTTGTCTGCATGGTATAATGTGGGTCCCATTCACACTCCAGCCTGAAGAGGAGGTCAAGGATAAATGGGTTCCTCTTTCAGTAGGTGATTAAGAAGTTACATAGATTACTTATCTTTATAGCTCACTGATAAGAACATAGTCACATGATCATGCCCAGCTATAACAGGACTGATAAATACAGTTTTTAGGTTGACAGTCATGGGACCAACTAAAATTTAGTCATTCTTGCATAAAGGGCAAATGGTCGATAATAAAAGCATAAATTAGGTGCTGGCAGTAAAAGTGGAGAGAAAAAGGAGATATGTTGGACACATAATCACCCGAATTTAGTATTTAGGATTAGATATGGTACAAGAATGACAGTTAAAAATTGAAAGTTAAAGATAAAGCCTGAATGACTTTGGAGTTTACTAATACATTTTTTAAAACCAATAATTCCAAGGATTTTGAAGGAAAAAAATCCATTTCCTTTTGATTTGAATATTTATGGAGGTGTTCCAAATGTTTTGAGCCCTGTTAAAAGATAATTTTGTCTTGCATATATATAAAATGACACATGTCCAAGTTTTTTACTTAACTCATTAATTACAGGAGAGAACCAGAGAAAAAAATTACCAATTCAAAAGGGAATCCAAATAACAGTCACATTTGTAGATCAGGAATATTGAAATGAATTTGCAAATGAATGTAAAACTGGCTTCTTCTAGAGTAGCGAAGTCAATTGAATCTATACTAGACAAAATTTGTTTGTCTCTCAGTTTTCTGTAAGTTACCTTTTACCTTTACATGGTTGCAAAATACAACCTTGTCAATGACAAAGGCTCTCATCTATTAAAATCGGACAATCTACAGAGGTTCCACCATTCCATTAAACAGTCATTCAGTAATTCCGTTTGCTTATTGCAGTCTTAAATTTCTTCTCACAGCCTTAAGAAATAAATGAAGTATTAAAGTAGCTATTAGAAGGCTGTGTTTAAGGTACTTGATACCTGTTTAAGGTACTTGTTATCTGTATTAGGAGAAAGTCTAGAGGCAGTGAAATCTGACAGCTATTGACACTTCAATATATAGTGTTTTTCCATACTATTTGCTTTTCACAGATGTATGCAAACTAGCAGTTTGAAGGGATTTCAGGGCAAGAAGTGGACAATAAAGTGCAATATAGCTAGATATTATTGAATCAAATCACTATTTCTTCTCGTACAATAAATATGCAATATTGTCACAAAAGCTATCCATTATAAATATTTTAGTTATCTCATTTATGTCATTTAATGAAGAAACAACAGAATGACTCACAGGTAGCCTGGCCATAAGCAGCGCTGATATCTGGTGCTTTGAGAGTTGCTAAAGAATTCTGCATGGTAGTCTTTTTCATGTAGAGAAGTTCCCTCTCTGGGACCTGAAGTTTTCCCATCACCAATTCCTTTCTATAAAGAAGTTCAGGAGTCCCTTTCAAACTCTAGTTACATACAAAGCCAGTGTCAGGCTTTGAGGCTTTAGTTTAATGTATGTAAACCCATCCTTTACAGAACGCAAGACCACAGAAGAGCTGGATGTGGATAGAACATCTAGATGAGGAAGAACTCAGTCTGAAGGAGTATGGGCGAAGCCCAGCAATGGAAAACCCGGGACATGCAGAGTACTTTCCTAAGTGCTAGCACCCATAAGCTCTCATGATTTAAAAAAAGGTAATCTCAACTTGAGGCTGCTTCTAGAATAATCACTGTTTTCTAGAACTAAGACTTTTTATTCAGGTGCTCTTACATTAGAATGTAATGGCAAAATCCTAACTGCAGACACATTTAGCTCTTCAGTTCTTCTAATATGTATTACAGCTGTTTCATGATGACAGAACCACATAATGAAACATATTTAGGCTGCCAAGAAATCACGGTCACCAAACATCAATTCTGTTTTCAACAAAGTCGCACAAACTCACTGTGATCTTTTGCCGATTTATTCTCTTTCTATCCAGTGCCTATTTTGAATTTTACCACTCATCTCTACAGAGAAAGCAGACACTATTCAGATAGGAGCCCCCAAGTTTTCTGCAAACCCGATTTTCAAAACTATACTCCCCACTTATGTGTGTGTGTGTGTGTGTGTGTGTGTGTGTGTGTGTGTGTATGGAGGCTGACATAAAGATTCAGTCAAAATTCACTTCTCACAATATACTCTCCTTATCCTCTCTTATATTCTGTGGCCATGCCTTCAATTATCCTACTATATATTGTTGTCTCTCAAATTTCAATATTTTGTCCAGTAACAACTTTTAGATCGCTGGACATATTTAGTAAACTAACTTTAAGGAATCACTGCTAAGATGGTTATCTGAACATCAACATCAAAATTTAAGCTCATAACATTTTCCCTAAGAAACTTCTCAGTTTGTATATTCATCATGTATTCTTTCTACTAAACAGGCACGTTTTCCAAGTTCCAGTCTAATCAATTGTACAGGTTTTTCTCATATCCAATCAATTTAAACCCCATTTTAAAAAATCCCAAATACAACTTTAATGTCTACGCAGTTCAGTGAAAGAAAATGAATGTTAATAATTCCTCATTCAAATCATCAAGATGTCAGCTACCCTCCCCTTTTCACTCTTCACACAATTAGAAAGAACTCATGCTATTCTCCTGCTGAAGACTCTCAAAACCCATTGACTCTACATGAAAACCCCAAATCCCTAATGTGGATTTTAAGTTAATGAAGAAATAGAGATCAGTGGTTACTAGTCTGGGACCTGACTCCTCCTTCCTGAGTTCAGACTCTAAGCAAGTGTCTACCCCATGTGAGTCTCAGATTTTTATTGCTTCCACAAGAAGTTTTCTCCAGGTGAATAATGAGTCTATGATCTTTGAAAAGAGAGAGAGAAAATTGGAGGAGGAAAGAATTATTAAGCAATCTAATTTTATGTTTGAAAATCAATGGGAAAAGGTAACCTATCCTAAGTTGAGAGTGACTGATTTAGAGAGAAAGAGAGAGAGAGAGAGAGAGAGAGAAAGACACTGTGTGGTGACTGCTTTGAGAGATCAGAAGAGAAGAGATTCCTTGTTACACCACTCTCTTAGATCTTGGTTAGCACAGTCTTGTGTATACTTCTTCTAAAATAAGGCTAGTGCTATTGACCTCACCCACTCCCTAAGGACAATAAATTTCGCCACTTGCTAGTGATAGCCCTTAATACATTTTCCATCACCTTCCACCCTTTAAATTCTCCCTTATCATTTAATGCTGTATTACTTCCCTATCTTTCTTGTAAGTTGAAATGTTTTTCACAACTCTATTGAGGTATAATTTGCAAATCATAAAGTCACCCATGTGAACTTTCGCAGATGTATCAAGTTGCGCAACCATCACTATAATCAATCAAGTTTAGAATATTTAATCACCTCAGTAAGATTCCCCATACCCCTTGCAGTTAATCCCCCATTCCACCCCAGCCCCAGGCAACCACTAATCTATTTTCTCTCTTTATAGATTTGCCTTTTCTGGACATTTCATATGAATGGATAGAATTGTACAATATGTGGTTTTTATGGCTGGCTTACTTCACTTAACATAAGGTTTTTGAGGTTTATCTTTGTGGTAGCATGTATTAATAGTTTATTCATTTTTATTGCTGAATAGCATCCTACTGTATAAAATATGTGCCACATTTTTATAGCCATTTTCCAGTCAATAGATATTTGAGTTGTTTCCACTTTTTGCCTATTATGAATAATGCTGCAATGAAAACTAACATAAAATGTTTTGTTTAAAAATGTGTTTCTATTTGGGTAGAAACCTAGAAGTGGAATGCTAAGTTGTATGTCTAAATTTTTAAGAAACTGGTGAACTGTTTTCCAAAATGGATGACCCATATTTTGTCCATTGAATTTTGTCTTAAAAACAAGCAAACACACACAAAAAAATGTTCTTTACTCCAAGGCTTTAATGTGAGGAGAGAGAAAAGTTTGTATTTATTTTAAATCTGTATTTAAATTTTAAATCTGTATTAAATCTATATTTCTTTTATTTTTAAAAAATATTAATGGTAAACTAAGCTACTGAGTTAGTAAAATGTGTGGGTGAATACAGGTGCGGTGATACAGCAAGGGAGACTGGAGAAACACTACATGAATCAATTCTGTGTCATATACAATTTCAGAAACTTTAATTTTTGATTTTTTTTCTTAGAATTAAGAATGAGTTGTTGAAACACATTGCCTTCTATTTACCAGTGGCTCTTGCTGCCTGCTTTTTGTGTTGAGAAAAATTTTGCATCTAGATCTTTGTGCAGGCTCAATGGGAAGAAGGACACTGATTAATGAGGATGCCCTGATCAGTAAGAAGGGGGTTGTTTTATCATTTGGGTATTTATTTGCTTCCCAGTATTGGGGGTTAATGTGTTTCCTCTTAGAAAAAGCAGCATCGAATGAAAACAAATTAAAAATCATCAAATAACAGATAATTTTGTTCCATAATAATTTCTAGTGGTTAATTTCAGGCAGAATTACGGTGGTGTTGGGGCACAGTCTCCTTAAAAATATGCTTTACCTCAAGTCATATGAGGCAGCAGTTTTCAGTTTTAGGTATTAATTTTAACCAATGCAATCTGTGATTTTTAATCCAAAAACATGGTTTTCTGCTTGCCTTCCACTTGGATCTGCCTCATCTCCTGCGTGTTTATTTCTGCTTAACCTTTTCATGACAACATTAACAAAAGGTGGGGGGCTTAGGGACACAGTATGCATATAAAAATCTTTTTGTGGTGAGGAGTCAGCCAAAATCACAGATTTCCAGCCTCACACAATAGAAGATTTTCAATTTGACCAAACCTTCCCACCCACTGTGGTGAGTGTTCTCTTTTACAGCCATCAGCATTCTCAAGGCAGCTGAATATGAGTCTATAATTACAACGGAAACAATGGCTGCAGGGCAGGAAATGTGCATGAAATATAATGCAGCTGAGAGTAGCATTAGCCCAAAGTGCTCTAATGGTTTTAGGACCTCACCAGGTGGTAAGCCTTCTCCCTGGATTTTAATTTCCACTCACCATTTGCCAGGTAACCTATGCCCAGTCACTTACCTTCCCAGGGTGCTGTCCTCAGAAGGGATGATGGGATTGGTCATTTGCTGGCCTCGCAGGGGGATCTCCCAGCTGGATGAGGTCATGCAGACAAAGCTTACAGAAAGTGGTAAGCCTTCATTATATGGGCAGAAACGGAGCAGCAGTGGGAAGAAGGTCTACTTCAAAGTTGAGTCTATGTGGAGGGAGAGATGGTAATTAGATAGTAAGATTTGAGGGCCCTGGATAAAGTTTTCCTGTCTCTGTGTATCACCAATAGCATGGCTTTGTGGGAAAAAACTGATGCATTTGAAATGTTTCCCTACTAAATAGCATGAATTATATGTAATAGAAGGAAGAATATTTTTTAAATCCCCTTAGCAATTTTTCAACTTAAATGTGTATGTGAATTACCTGGACATTTTGTAAAAATGTAGATCCCAATTCAGTAGCTCTGGGGTGGGGCCTGCATTTTTTTCTTTTCTTTTTTTTTTTTTAGATGGAATTTTGCTCTGTCACCCAGGCTGGAGTACAGTGGCGTGATCTTGTCTCACTGCAACCTCTGCCTCCTGGGTTTAAGTGATTCTCCTGCCTCAGCCTCCTGAGTAGATGGGATTACAGGCACCCACCACCACGCCTAGCTAATTTTTTGTATTTTTAGTAGAGATGGGGTTTCACCACATTGGCCAGGTTGGTCTTGAACTCCTGACCTCAGGTGATCCTTCCTCCTCGGCCTCCCAAAGTTGTGGAATTATAGGTGTGAGCCATCACGCCCAGCCAAGATTCTGTGTTTCTAACAAGCTCCAAGGTTAGCCAGTGCTGCTGCTCATAGGACCCTATTTTGAATGCAAATCTCTATCATATACTCCTCTCCATTCTTTTGTGGGGTGAAGAAATGAGACCCAAAGTGGTACAGCGATTTAGTCAAGACACCATAGATACCTTACTGGCAGGATGAGTTAGCACCTGGGTCTCCTCAAGTTCTTTCCCTAACCCAGTTCTCCTCATAGGAGCAACAGGAAGTGACAGAAAGAGCACTTATAGAAGGCATAGCTGGTGGCTGAATAGATACAGGCCCTAACAGAATATGATTTCAGCAAACGGGAACAAAGGGGACAGATTTACGACTGGATTTTATGCTTAGTGAACATTCAGCCTGCTGAGGAGTGTTAGGAGCTGAGTACTCTACCTTCAATTAGCAGCCAATTTGGAGTAAACAATTTTGCTTCTATGCTGCCACTACTCTCTACTGCCAATAGGTCTAGAATGATCTGAAGATTGCTTCTAGCTCTGGCATTTTATGATTCTCTAATGACTTTTAATCCGCCAGAACTGAATGATTGATTACTCATCTGTTTTGTTTTTCTTATCTTTTCTTTCTTCCTTCTGCCTCCAAGGAGTATAATATCTAAGAGACAAGAAAAATGCTAGGGCAAGAACCACACATTTTAGAAACCTATGCTACTTGCCCACATGTAGTTTTTCCTATGTTTTCAGAAAAATGTGGTAAAGATGTCAGTAGATAGCTGTCAATAAATTTGGGTTCAAATTTCAATATAAACAGTATAATAAAGACTTGGATAATTGTACGTGAGGATGGAAAATAGAAGATCGTATCTTCATGTGGCTCATGTTTTCATTCTGCATCACTGTTGAAAATACACATCATAAAGATGCTAATGCCAACATGCCTCTGTTAAGATACACTATTTTCCTACTTACAGTTATAACTCTAGCTCAGCTACAATTAGCTAAGAAAATTGTTGATTCTACTAGAACATGTAGAGAAGTGTATTCCTTGTGCTTTATAAAGTATGCTTCCTATGCTTGAGTTATCATTTACTCAAACCATATTTTTTCTCACTTAAAGAGGAAAGTTATCCAAATCTAATCATATCAACAGTTTCCTGTTTCATTTTATTATTATTGTATTTTTAATGCCTGGTTTAGTTAATGAGATTCAAAAGTCTTATAATGAGAACATTTGAAATAGAATTCATTAAGAGGCAGAGATTTTTCTACCATATTGAGAAAATTACATGCTAATAAAATAGGAATATGATTTGAGAAATTTCTAATACAAATTGATTTTTACATTAATGATTTCAGTATTCAGTCCTAGGAAAGGAGAAAGAGTTATTCTGCATGCAGGTTAGATATGAATGAAAATAAGTAGGCTCACTCCCACACCATGCACAAACCCATATGAGACTCTGTGGAGTCACAATACTGTAAGATGTGATTCCTGACTGTTGAAGATTCACTGTCTAGCCAGAAAGATGACTGACATACATGAACCAATTAGAGAGCAACGTGAGATGAAACAGAATTAAATTAGTGCTATGTTGTGTTTTTCAGACTGCAAGTGATAGCTTCATTTGGAGACCTTGGAAAACACTGGACCAAGGAAAATTTCAATGAAAGTAAGAGGTAACACGAACCCCCACTTAAATTTAGAAGGCTAGAAAAGCATAGCTCATCTAATTCATGATGATACAGGTCTCTCTAGTTGCATATAGTTTTATTTGTTTTTGGTTTGTGTTCCCCTTTAAAACGGACTTTCTATGGTCATTACCAGTGTTTAGAGAAATAAACTCAGAATCAGAACACCTGGATTCAAGCCCAGGTTTCTGCTATGCAGAAAATTTGCACTTAGCATGCATCCGAGAGAACCACCATTCCCAAGGAAGTAGGAACAGTTAATAATGAACTCGCATTCACTGAAATAAACAAGTGTCTTCTTTTCAGCTGAAAAAGAGGAGAGTCATTTTTGAGGAGAGCACATTATCTGGCATTCAGATGTATTTTACTGTCCAGATCCCATCTGGATTTATGTACTGGGTATGCTGTTGAATAGGGAGGATGTAAAAAAATAAATAAATAAAACGGAAAGAGCTGCTTTATTTCCTAAAGACACCAAGACATTGGGATGTGAGCAGCACCACTGTGTTATCTCAGAGTGTTCCCACTGAAACAAGAAAGATTCAGTTTTTCATCTCCTGGATGCCAATTCCTAGCTACAGTGGGCTCTGGCAGAAGAAGGTGCTTCCTGGATGAAAGATGGGAAGCTGGAAGATGCCTGGCAAGAGACCTCAGTCCTTGCTGGAAGACCATGAAGTCCAGTGAAACTATTGGTACTCAACACCAGAAACCCAGAGACAAAAGAAACACCAATGCCACACAGTAACCAACGGGGCAGCTTACTAGACTTATGGGTAGATATGAACACACATGAGACACTCTGGGGAGATTCTCAGATGGATTGATGTAATGATATTCTCTAAGAACCTGGAGGGAAGAAGAGAAAGAGATGAAAGGAAACAGTTAAATCTGGGTTATTAGTTGAAGCCCCAAACCCTTATGTGAGAACTAATGCTGCTCTAAATGTGTACAGTATGTTGATAGCTTTCCATCTTCTTGACGTTTACTAAATTTTTGAAAAGTAATTTTTTTTATCGTTTCTCTATCTTTATGTAAACTATTTAAAATGTTCATATATTTTCTTATTGTTTTATTTTATTTGTAAATAAAATTATATTTATAAATAAAAAAGTATATGAAAAAATATTTACAAATAAAATAATACAATACAAAGAACAAAATATATATAGGTTTTATAATATAATTTTATTTACAAATAAAATACAATACAAATAACATAAATATTACATTGTTTTATAAATTTTTTATTTACAAATAAAATAATACAATACAAACATACAAAGAACCACATATTGCTTTATTTATTTATTTATAGACAGTGTCTCAGTCTGTTGCCCAGGCTGGAGGGCAGTGGCCCAGTCTCAGCTCACTGCAACCTCCGCTTCCTGGACTCAAGTGATCCTTCCATCTGAGCCTCCTGAGTAGCTGAGATTATAGGTGTGCCACTATCTCCAGCTAATTTTGAAATTTTTTTTGGTAGAAATCAGGTTTTATCATGTTGTCTAGGCTGGTCTTGAACTCCTGGGCTAAAGTGATTCATCCACCTCAGTCCCCCAAAATACTGGGATTATAGGCGTGAGCCACTGTGCTTGGTCTGCATTATTTATTAAATTCATAGTTTTCTATTTTCATATACATATTTATTTTTAAATCCTTTATCTTTGTTTTATTTTTCTGGGTGGTTTTTGGTACTTTTACTATGTCTCAGTACAGCATCTCTCCCAGTTCAAGCTGAGGGTGGGAACTTGGCTCACTCCCACAATCTTTCATTACTTCTATCACGTAATTTCATTTTAGGAGCACTTTGTATCATCCTTTGGTTTCGGATTTCAAGAATGATTTCCCCACAATTTTAATGAAAACTTAACTTTGTCCAAAGGGGAGGAGAATATATTGTTTTCGAACTGGTAAATTACTCAAGTGAGGCTTTGAAAAATCCTTCCACAGTCTTGATTGAACTATAGCTTGTGAAACAAACTTATTGCCTCTCACCTAAAGAATCTAAAAGATGAGGAATATTCTGGCCATTTTGTAGTCTCCTGAAGAAGAAATTAACCAAGAGAAAATAAGCAAGAGAGAGCAAAACAGAGCAAGGGAGCAAGAGGCATCAACCAAGTGCTTTCTGTCCTATAGGTCCACAATAGCGCTGATTACTTAATTTCTTCTGTTATGTGTATCAGATTCTAAAAAATTTACAGAATTTTTTAAAACTTCCCTTGGTTAAGCTGCTTTGAGTTTTTGTCACTTGCTATCAAAAATTCTAAGACATCACTCAAATATGATTGAGATATTTATTGTAATTTTGTCATCTTCCTGTCATTCTCTTATCTTTGCCTGTCTTGTGATAACTAGAATGTCACAAATTTGAAAGAAATGCTTCCTACATTTTCTATTTTTATAATTATAATAGTAATAAATAATAAAAGAGCATTCCCATTACAGGTTTTGTCCACTGCATAGGTACTGTCTTTGTTTTTAATATTTTCTATCTAGAAGGCTATGAGTACTTTAGATATTAAAGTTTTAGTTCAACATAGACAGAATGACTCATAATTTTGTAGATGCTTATTATATTTTCCATGAATCAAAATTTATTATATTGTAGGGTGATTATGGTAGGGTGATGTAGCCATAGGTTGATGATTTTAATATACTGTATATCCATTAAAAATGTTGTGAACTTGCTACTATTGCCTTCTATTGATGAGGACAATATTTTGAGAAACTTTGAAGAATGTTAAGTGTTTATTACTTTCTTTAGAATATTTTCCTTTTATATTATGTGTAGTTATAGTATTTAGTTGTTTGGATGATAAAAATTTATTTTCTTTTCAAATTTCAATAATGAACATATATTACTTTTATAATCAGTAAGTGAAATATGATTACAAAAATAATCTATCTTTGTTATTTTTATATGCTATTCATATAAATAGGCTGAATAATGCTTTACTCATGTTCTGCAATTTTCTTTGTCTGCCTGACATTTATTAGCTGTGTAGGTACAAGTGATTTAACCTCACTGGATCTCAATTTCCTTAACTGTAGAGTATGAATATTAATATGAGTTCATCTGATGTGTTTAGGAGTAGAAAGTAAGAATGTTTCAGTCTGAATATAAGATCAATTCAAGAAAAAGGAAAGCTGGAAATTTACAGAAATGTTGAATTTTCTGTCATTTTTCTATAGTTCTAAACACAATGCTTTCTCAACCACAAATGCCCAAAGATCAAGCAAGAGCAGAGCACATTATTATTTTCTTTCTTTTACTCAGCTGGATAGGAAATATATCTACAGTTAAGACCAATAAAATTTATATTCCCTCAAGCCCTTCATTCTCTAAAATCTGTTTGACTTTTCTAACTTTCAGAGTCATAACATCCTTGTCTGTCTGATGGGCTTAATAGTTCTGTTGGTAGGTTTCGCGTGAAATATTTAATCTTTGACAGACCCAAAGTGGGTGCTCAGTGAACTGTGGAAGTGGCTATGTCTTGGGGGCCAGATGCATGTAAGGCATGAGACTGTTCAATGTTGTGGGCAGAGTATTGAGCAACACTGAGAAACCCTCTTTCTCTTTCTAGGTCTGTTTCAAACAGAGCTGTATAATCTTAGGGGGACATCATTTAATACTTTCAACACTTTGCTTCTTTCTCTACATTTATATTGGAATTCTTTCCTGACCACCTCACCTGGTTTTATGAAGACCAAAGGGTACAATGGATGTGACTGAGCTTTGTACATCCCTACTTTGTAAGCCATGGTATTGTATTCTGATTACTCCAAGTTTCTTAGCTTGGGAATTGAGAACTTTAATGGCCTGATCTCCTCTTATTCTGAATAAATTTCTTTTATATCCCACCTCAAATCTTTGTCCCAGATTTTTCTGCATAATAGGGTCTCCTGCAGGGAATATTTCCTCCTAAGACATCTCTCCAATCCTTTGTTGGGCTTACTGTTTCTGGAAACTTAGACTCCAACCCTCATGTCACCTTATGCTGTAAAACATGTTGAATTTTCCAAGGATGGGCTGATATTATTTACCAAATCCTCTTGCCCTTATTTATCTCTGTATTTATTTAAATCTTTCAGAAGTACGTGGGTATGGTTTCCCAGAGTCTGTCCTGGAATGGCACAAACTTAAAATTGCATTAGCTTTGTTGAGTAGATAAAGCATGTACATACTGAAATATTATTTTAATGATTATAAATAATGATTTTAAATATAAGTTCTGAGTAGCTGGGTGGGTAGAGTAAATAAAGTCTATATGGAGGAGGACAATGCAATAATAGATATTTTTTAAAAGTTTAAAAACTTTTAAGTGCTGAAAACATATAAGGTGTCATCAAGTAAAAGAAACATATATAAGAAGAATTATATTTTGAGCTGGCAAACTTTTAAAAAAGCTCTTTTATGTTCAAAAGCATTCCTTTGCAAAGGCAAAGGGTCAAAGATGCCTTGCCTCTCCCTGTTTCCTGACAATTGCTGGGGCTAGGAAAAAATTTTTCTTTTGACTCTACTGCCATCTGTTGTTCAAAGAAGTAATCATATCTCCATTATTTCTGAGTGTGACATTAGATCACTTGCACATCAAAAGTGCTAATTCTTGGCCCTACCCCAAAATCTGCTGGGTGTGGGTCTGTAGTCTTGCATTTTCAATAAGCTGTCTAGTAGGTAAGAAACATACTGGGCAAAGGACTTTAGTGTATATATCTATCGTTAGTGTGTACAAGGCTCTGCACTAAGTAGAGGCTGAGTTTCGTTTTATTTAAAGGAAAGTACGATCACAGGTTTATTCTGGACTCATCAGTGATAGTCTTTTGCTTTATCTTGAGCAATCCCTACTATCAGACCACTCCTCACTACCAAGCCCCACCTTGGGTGGAAAAGAACAAATTTTAAACCTCACATCACTTTTTCTTCCATTTTATTTTATTTTTGCTAGGTTCTTTCAAGGATGTATCAATCTAACAAATATATGAATTTTACTTTTATTTATCCAAGTCTGTGTAAGCCACGGGGTAGGAGAAAACCAGTGTTCATTATTTAGTCTCCCATCAGTGTTTTCACTTCAAATACTTCTTTCTCTGTTTCTAAAATTTCACCTTCATTAAAATAAGCAAATAAAGTTTCTGCTTCACCAAAATAAGCAAATAACCGCTGGAGTAGTGACATACTATACAGTTTTAAGAGATTGACATTTACCATGATGAAGTTTCTAAATGAACTTTTCTATACCTTGGTAAAGAGAGATGAAAACACTGCGACCATGAAATTATAGGGTGGATAAATCTATGTTTAGAGGAAGGAGTGAGTGAAGACTGATGGATACAGTTCAGGAAGGGCAATATTTCATGCTGTGTGAGGGAGGGACTGTGCTATCTGGAGCAATATCAAAACGACAAGCATCAGGAGCTAGAGTGAAATTTAAGAGTGGTTAGAAAACACTCATATGTCATTATTTGCATTGTGTAATTTTGTTCAAAGCTGGCTCTGAATATCACAAGGACCAATTCTATGCCTTCATTTTAGGATGCTCCAAATTCTAATCCTGCTCATGATAATTCTGGTGATCTCATTAAAGCTCATGTTCATGTTCCAGCCACAAATCTTAAAAAATAGCTGTGATAAGTTGATCTGTTGGCAGAAACCCTAGAAGCCAGAAGAGAGTGGGGGCCAATATTCAACATCCTTAAAGAAGAAAACTTTCAACCTAGAATTTCATATCCAGCCAAACTAAAGGTCATAAGTGAAGGAGAAATAAAATTCTTTATGGACAAGGAATTGCTGAGATATTTCATCACCACCAAGCCTACCTTACAAGAGCTCCTGAAAGAAGCACTAAACATGGAAAGGAAAACCAGTACCGGCCACTCCAAAAAGGTACCAAATGGTAAAGACAATTGACACAATGAAGAAAATGCATCAACTAATGGGCAAAACATCCAGCTACCATCAATAGGGCAGGATCAAATTCACACATAACAATATTAACCCTAAATGTAAACAGGCTAAATGCCCCAATCAAAAGATACAGACTGGCAAACTAGATAAAAAGTCAAGACTCATCAGTGTGCTGTATTCAGTAAATCCATCTCATGTTCAAGGACACATATAGGCTAAAAATAAAGGGATGGAGGAAGATTTATCAAGCAAATGGAGAGAGAAAAAAAAAAGCAGGAGTTGCAATCTTAGTCTCTGATAAATTGGACTTTAAACCAACAGAGATCAAAAGAGACAAAGAAGGACATTACATAATGGTAAAAGGATAAATGCAACAAGAAGAGCTAATGATCCTAAATATATACACACCCAATACAGGAGCACCCAAATACATAAAGCAATTTCTTAATGACCTACAAAGGGACTTAGACTCCCACACAACAACAGTGGGAGACTTTAACACTCCACTGTCAATATTAGACAGATCAAAACAGAAAATTAACAAGGATATCCAGGACTTGAACTCAGATCTGGACCAAGCAAACCTAACAAACATCTACAGAACTCTCCACCCCAAATCCACAGAATACACATTCTTCTCAGCACCACATCGAACCTACTCTAAAATTGACCACATAATTGGAAGTAAATCACTCCTCAGCAAATGCAAAAGTAGAGAAATCATAAGAAACAGTCTCTCAGACCACAATGCAATCAAATTAATACTAAGGAATAAGAAATTAACTCAGAACTGCACAAATTTATGGAAACTGAACAACTGGCTCCTGAATGTTGACTGGATAAAAATGAAATGAAGGCAGAAATAAAAATGTTCTTTGAAACCAACAAGAATGAAGACACAATGTACCAGAATCTCTGGGACACATTTAAAGCAGTATCTAGAGGGAGATTTATAGCAATAAATACCCACATGAGAAGAGAGGAAAGACGTAAAATCGACACCCTATCTTCAAAATTGAAAGAGCTAGAGGACCAAGATAAAAAAAANAAAAAAAAAAAAAAAAAAAAAAAAAAAAAAAAAAAAAAAAAATACCTCAAAAGCTAGCAGAAGGCAAGAAATAACTAAGATCAGAGCAGAACTGAAGGAGATATAGAGACATGAAAAAACCCTTCAAAAAATCAATAAATCCAGGAGCTGGTTTTTTGAAAAGATTAACAAAATAGAAAGACTGCTAGTCAGATTAATAAAAAAAGATAAGGGAGAAGAATCAAATAGATGCAATAAAAAATGACAAAGGAGATATCACCAATGATTCCACAGAAATACAAACTACAATCAGAGATTACTACAAACAGCTCTATGAACATAAACCAGTAAACCTGGAAGAAATAAATTCCTGGACTCTTGCATCCTCCCAAGCCTAAACCAGTAAGAGTTTGAAACCCTGAATAGACTAATAACAAGGGCTGAAGTTGAGGCAGCAATTAATAGCCTACCAACCAAAAAAAGCCCTCGTCCAGAAGGGTTCACAGCCAAATTCTACCAGACGTAGAAAGAGGAGTTGGTACCACTCCTTCTTAAAGTATTCTGAACGAACCAAAAAGAAGGAATCTTTCCCAAATCATTTTATGAGACCAACATCATCCTGATACCAAAACCCGGCAGAGACTCAACAAAAAAAGAAAACTTCAGGCCAATATCAAAGATGAACACAGATGAAAAAATCTTCAATAAAATACTGGCAAACTGATTGCAACAGCACATCAAAAAGCTTATCCATCATAATCAAGTAGGCTTCATCCTGGGTATGCAAGGCTGGTTCAACATACACAAGTCTATAAACATAATCCACCACATAAACAGAACCAAAGACAAAAACCACATGATTATCTCAATAGATGCAGAGAAGGCCTTCGACAAAATCCAACAGCGCTTTATGCTAAAAACTCTCACTAAACTAGATACTGAAGGAACCTATTTCAAAATAATAAAAGCTATTTATGAAAAACCTACAGCCAATATCATACTGAATGGGCAAAAACTGGAAGCATTCCTTTTGAAATGTGGCACTAGACAAGGATGCCCTCTTTCACCACTGCTATTCAATATAGTATTGGAAGTTGTAGCCAGATCAATTAAGAAAAAAAAATAAAATAACGGGTATTCAATTAGGAAAGGAGAAAGTCAAATTGTCTCCATTTGCAGATGGCATGATTATATATCTAGAAGATCCTATCATCTCAGCCCAAAATCTCCTTAAACTGATAAGCAACTTCAGCAAAGTCTCAGGATATAAAATCAATGTGCAGAAATCACAAGCATTCCTATACACCAATAACAGACTAACAGAGAGCCAAATCATCAGTGAACTCCCATTCAGAGTTGCTACAAAGAGAATAAAATACCTAGGAACACAACTAACAAAGGATGTAAAGGACATCTTCAAGGATAACTAAAAAACACTGCTCAAGGAAATAAGAGGTGACACAAACAGATGGAGAAATATTCCATGCTCATGGTTAAGAAGAATCAATATCATGAAAATGGCCATACTGCCCAAAGTAATTTACAGATTCAACACTATCCCCATCAAGCTACCAATGACCTTCTTCACAGAACTGAAAAAAACCACCTTAAACTTCATATGGAACCAAAAGAGAGCCTGCATAGCCAAGACAATCCTAAGCAAAAAGAATAAGGCCAGAGGCATCATGCTACCTGACTTCAAACTATACTACAAGGCTACAGTAATCAAAACAGCATGGTACTCATACCAAAATAGAGATATAGACCAATGGAACAGAACAGAGGCCTTGGAGGCAATGCCACACATCTACAACCATCTGATCTGTGACAAACTGGACAAAAACAAGCATTAGGGAAAAGATTCCCTGTTTAATAAATGGTGCTGGGAAAACTGGCTAGCCATATACAGAAAGAAGAAACTGGACCCCTTCCTGACACCTTGCACTGAAATTAACTCCAGATGGACTAAAGGCTTAAATATTAGATCTAACACCATAAAAATCCTAGAAGAAAACCTAGGCAAAACCATTCAGGACATAGGCATAGGCATGGACTTCATGACTAAAACACAAAAAGTGTTGGCAACAAAAGCCAAAATAGACAAATGGGACCTAATTAAACTCCAGCACTTCTATACAGCAAAAGAAACAATCATTAGAGTGAACTGGCAACCAACAGAATGGAAAAAATTTTTGCAATCTACCCATCTGCCAAAGGGCTGATATCCAGAATCTACAAAGAACTAAAACAGATTTACAAGAAAAAAACAGATTTTCATATCCTTTCAAAAGTGGGCAAAGGATATGAACAGACACTTTTCAAAAGACGACATATATGAGGCCAATAAACATATGAAAAAATGCTCATCATCACTGGTTATTAGAGAAATGCAAATCAAATCCACGTTAAGATACCACTTCATGCCATTTAGAATGGTGATCATTAAAAAATCTGGAGACAGCAAATCCTGGAGAGGATGTGGAGAAATAGGAAGGCTTTTACACTGTTGGTGGGAATGTAAATTAGTTCAACCATTGTGTAAGACAGTGTGGTGCTTCCTCAAGGACCTAGAAATAGAAATTCCATTTGACCCAGCAATCCCATTACTGGGTATATACCCAAAGGATTATAAATCATTCTATTATAAAGACACACTCACATGTATGCTGATTGCAGCACTGTTTACAGTAGCAAAGACCTGGAACAACCCAAATGCCCATTGATGATAGACTGGACAAGGAAAATGTGGCATATATACACAATGGAATACTATGCAGCCATAAAAAACGGTGAGTTTGTGTCCTTTGTAGGGACATGGCCAAAACTGAAAACCATCATTCTCAGCAAACTGATACAAGAACAGAAAATCAAATACTGCATGTTATCGCTCATGTGTTGAACAATGAGAACACATAGATACAGGGAGGGGAGCATCACGCACTGGGGTCTGTTGGTGGGGGACCAGGGGAGGCACACTGCAGGGGGAGGTTTGGGAGGGATAACATGGAGACAAATGCTATATATAGGTGGCAGGAAGATGGAGACAACAACCCACATTGTCATGTATGTACCTATGCAACAATCCTGTATGATCTGCACATGTACCCCAGAACCTAAAGTACAATTTTTTAAAAAAGTGGTAATAATGAATAGCTAATATATCATTTTTCTAGTCTTCTGGTCGAACTCAATTTTTAGGTATATCAGAGGAAGAGATGGGTTGATATAGCTAAAAATTGAGATATACGTGTCTGTGTGTGTGTGTGTGTGTGTGTGTATATGAGCTATATATGTCATTGCTATAGCTAAAGTATAATTATTAATTCTACTGTGAATTTATCTACATTTTTCTGTTCTACTTGTTTTATGTATATATATATATATATATCAGCTACGTATATATACCAGCTATGCGTATGTATATCAGCTGTGCGTGTGTGTGTGTGTGTGTGTGTGTATACATATATGGTCAGTTTATTCTCTGAATGCAGACACCCTGAACTTCTTGCATAAAGATAGCTTTAAATATTTTATCACTACTTATCATGCTAATATGCTATAACGTTCTGGTAAAAAAAGATCTATCAAGCTAAGAAAGCATTACATAGAAAGATTATTGGATTTTATTAAATAATTTCAGTATGAACTAAAATAGTTACATTTATTTGTCCTTTTAAATTGATTAATATTTTAAAAATTATTTTATTATTGGCTTAGAATAAACTTACAATATTTTATTTCAAATTTATGTCATTATATTTATAGGTGAGACTGGCCTTTTTTCTGTGTATTTGTGCATATCAATGTGCGTGATTGTGCATATAGAAATGCTCGTACCCTTATGATATCTTATTTTGTTTTGATGTCCATGCTATTGCAAACTGATTATGTTTTGAAATATTCTCTTTCATCATGTCTTGGAAAAGTATATTTAACAAATGTGCATTATCTGTTTCTTAATTGGTATAATTTTTTCATCATACTTTCAGTGGCTGGTATCTTTTATAGAGTAGATCTTTGTTTATATTTTGAATTTCTTCTATGGTGATTGGACTTCTCAAATTCTACAGTTCTCAAGGAATAATAAATTTTCTAGAAAACAATCTAACTTTTTCATATTTATATAAAGTTTTCCTTAATAAGAGTGATTTTATAATCTTGATTATAATTTTAATTACAGTGGGAAGTGACCGAAGTTCTAAACAGGGAGCACCTAATCTGATCTACATATTTAGGGTAAATTCATTTATTTACATACTTGTAGGAAACTGTACACATTATAAGGACACAACTTGATGAGTACCCATAAACCTGTCACTAGCACCCTGATCAAACAACATATTACCAACATATATTAAAAATGACATGGGAAGGAAACAATAATATATTGAATTGCATTAATATGAAGAATGTGCATTTTTGTGCACTTTCCACTTGTCCACTGCCTGCCTAGAGTAATTGCTATTCTGACTTTTGGCACCACAGATTAGTTTTGACTGCTTTAGAATTTTGTTATTGAAATTTGGTTATGTATTTTTGTGTGGGTACTTTGCTTAAAATAATTTTGTGAGATTCATTTACATTGTTGCTGGTAGTGTAGATAGTTCATTCTTATTGCTGTATAATATTCCACTGTATAAATACATTATTATTTATCAATTCTGTTAATTTATATTATATTTTTCTGTTCTACTGGATATTTATTGTTTTCAGTCTGGGACTCTTTAGGGTAACTTTGATGAAGATTCTTGTCCATATATTTTAGTGAAAATATACAAACAAATCTATTAGGTATGTAAGAGGCAAATTATTGGGTCTGAAACTATATTTATGCCCAGCTTTATAAGATACTATCAAAAAGGTTTTTAGAGTGGTTATATCAGCATTGTTTGGAAGTTTTTATTGACATACAGCTTAACTGACACTAGGTAATGTTTGTTTTTTAAATTACTATTTCATTGTTTGCACTGTGGAATTTAACTATATTTTATGTAACATATTCAAGATAATCAATTAAATTGATAATATTTCATATATTTATTAGTTAAATGCATATCTTTTTTGTTGAAGTATTTATGTCTTTTGCCAATATTCATATTAGGTTTTGTGCCTGTTTCTTATTGATTTGTAGTTTTGTACACACATTCTGGATATAGATTTTTTAAATTAGATGTATGAATTTCAAATATCTTCTCATATTCTGTGGTTTGCAGTTTTATTCCCTTAATAGTGGCCTTAGATGAAGAGACATTCTTCATATTAATGTAATTCAATATATTTTTTCCATCCCATGTTAATTTTAATATATTGTTTGACAAATCTTTCTTTACCACAAAGTTATTTCTCCCTTAATTTCCTTAAAATCTTTTTATTTAACTTTTTTACATTAACATTAATATCTGGAATTAATTTTTGATAATGATAGGAGATGATAGTTGCCACAATTCATTTCTCTTCCACTTAGATTTTCAGTTCATCCAGCACCATTTACAGGAAATTTCATCACTTCTTTGTTTTACTACAGTTACATCTTTGTCACAAATTGGGTAATCATATACTTTAGAGCCTCCATCTGGACCCTTCACAATCAATTTTATATATTGACTTTTTTTTCCCATTTATTTTATTGCATTTTAGGTTTTGGGGTACATGTGAAGAACATGCAAAATTGTTTCATAGGTACACACGTGGCAGTGTGATTTGCTGTCTTCCTCCCCATCACCTACATCTGGCATTTCTCCCCAGCTCCCCACCCCCCACCATCCCCCCCATTTCCCCCCAACTGACCCCAGTGTGTAGTGCTCCCCTCCCTTTGTCCATGTGCTCTCATCGTTCAACACCCGCCTATGAGTGAGAACATGCGGTGTTTGATCTTCTGGTCCTCTGTCAGTTTGCTGAGAATGATGGTTTCCAGGTTCATCCATGTCCCCACAAAGGACCCAAACTCATCGTTTTTGATGGCTGCATAGTATTCCATAGTGTATATGTGCCACATTTTCCCTATCCAGTCTATCGTCGATGGGCATTTAGGTTGGTTCCAGGTCTTTGCTATTGTAAACAGTGCTGCAATGAACATTCGTGTGCACGTGTCCTGGAAGCATTCCCCTTGAAATGTGGCACCAGACAAGGATGCCCTCTCTCACTACTGCTATTCAATATAGTATTAGAAGTTCTAGCCAGAGCAATAAGGCAAGAAAAAGAAATAAAGGGCATTCAAATAGGAAAGGAGGAAGTCAAATTGTCTCTATTTGCAGACGACATGATTGTATATCTAGAAGACCCCATCATCTCAGCCCCAAATCTCCTGAAACTGATAAGCAAGTTCAACAAAGTCTCAGGATACAAAATCAATGTGCAAAAATCACATGCATTCCTATACACCAGTAACAGACTTAAAGAGAGCCAAATCAAGAACAAACTTCCGTTCACAATTGCCACAAAGAGAATAAAATATCTAGGAATACAACGAACAAGGAGCGTAAAGGACCTCTTCAAGGAGAACTACAAGTCACTGCTCAACGAAATATTGACTTGTTATGAAATTTTTAAAATTCTTCAATTTTGATAATTTGTAAATTAATTTTTTTAAATGTATACAATTATTCTATTTATAAACACAAACACTTGGTAATATACATGAGCACTTGTTCTACTTATTCACATCTTTTTTCTGAGACTGAAATTTTCTTTATGGAAAATGTATAACTCTAGATTTGTTTTTCCTGGCAGAAGACTGATTTTCTATTTCATCTAGTTTCCATTTTTCAAAATTTTATTTACATAGAAATTTGTCATTAGAAAATTGAATACAAATATCAGCAATTAATTTTAAATGTATTCGCAAAATTTTTAAAATAAAATTATTTATAATTATTTAATGTCTGTAAGATTTGTGATGTCTTCTCCTATTTATTTAGTCTTTAATTGGAGTTTATAACTCCATTCAGACTTAATATAATTACTGATATTTGGTGTATAATAATTTGGCCTTACTATTTATTATGCCCTTTCTTATCTAGTTCTATTTGTGAGTGTGTGCATGTGTGTATGTGTATATATGTGTGTGTGTGTATGTGTGTATTTGGTACCCCAGAGATGAGAACATGCATATTGACTTACTGAAAACTAAAAGAATGTGTTATATTTTCTCTATTTAAAATACAAAAAATTATTTTAACTCCATTAATATTTTTCTTAACTTATGTGTGATTTTTGACTTACATATAATTTATACATGATATTTAGAACCCCATAGGATGTTATTCAGATATTCCTTTTTTTTCATTTTTTAAATTGTTCTTTATTTCTATGTTCCTGTCTTTCCAATGGATAATTTTCATTCTGTGTGAAGAACATGTTTAAGCATTCATTTAATTAAGGTTTACAGGTAAAAAAAATCCTTTGGCTCTTGTATGATTGAAAAGATACTTATGCCCTTTCATATATCTTTTCAATCATACTTCAACCATCTGATTTCCACAAAACTGCCAAAAACAACCAATGGGGAAAGAATTCCCTATTTAATAAATGGTGCTAGGAAAACTGGTTAGCCATATACAGAAAACTGAAACTGAACCCCCTCCTTATACCTTACATAAAAATTAACTCGAGATGAATTAAAGGCTTAAATGAAAAATCCAAAACCATAGAAACTGTAGCAGAAAACCAAGGCAATACTATTCAGTACATAGGCATAAGAAAAGGCTTCATAATGAAAATACCAAAAGCAATTGCAACAAAAGCCAAAATAGAACAATGGGATGTAATTAAGCAAAAGATCTTCTCCACAGAAGAGAAAAAACAAACAAACAAAAAGACAACCCACCATGGCACATGTATACCTATGTAACAAACTTGCACATTCTGCACATGTATCCCAGAACTTAAAGTAAAAAATATATACCTGTTTCTCTTATGCTTGAGAAAATTATATAAGAAGATGTCTTTGTCACCTCTGTTTAGATCTTATAATAGGCAAAGAGGCCAAGTGAGGATAGCAATATAAGAGTTGGCAATAGCCTAAGATGAGATTTTCCAATATTCTGTGAAATTTTGAGGTCAAGTTTAAGCTTGGGGGAAAAAGATTGACTGACTATTGAAAGCGTTTATTATAACATGAAGTCTAGAGTACATTTAAGGTTCAATAAATCAAAATACTGATAATTGTTATAAAAAATGAGCTTTTTCCTATGCTTTTCATTAAAGAATGTTTTTGATAAAATAAAAATATACAAACAAGCCCATTCAAAAGTAGGTGAAGGATATGAACAGACACTTTACAAAAGAAGACATACATGAGGCCAACAAACATATGAAAAATGCTCATCATCACTGGTCATTAGAGAATGCAAATCAAAACTACGTTGAGATATCATCTCATGCCAGTTAGAATGGTGATCATTAAAAAATCTAGAGACAACAGATGCTGGAGAGGATGTGGAGAAATAGGAACACTTGTACACTGTTGGTGGGAGTGTAAATTAGTTCAACCATTGTGGAAGACAGTGTGGCGATTCCTCAAGGACCTAGAAATAGAAATTCCATTTGACCCAGCAATCCCATTACTGGGTATATATCCAAAGGATTGTAAATCGTTCTACTATAAGGACACATGCACACGAATGTTCATTGCAGCACTGTTTACAATAGCAAAGACCTGGAACCAACCCAAATGTCCATCGATGATAGACTGGACAGGGAAAATGTGGCACATATACACCATAGAATATTATGCAGCCATCAAAAACGATGAGTTCGTGTCCTTTGTAGGGACGTGGATGAACCTGGAAGCCATCATTCTCAGCAAACTGACAGAAGAGCAGAAAATCAACCACCACATGTTCTCACTCATAGGTGGGTATTGAACAATGAGAACACATGGACACAGGGAGGGGAGCACTACACACTGGGGTCTGTTGGGGGGAATGGGGGAGGGACAGAGGTGGGTGGGGAGTTGGAGAGAGACAGCATGGGGAGAAATGCTAGATACAGGTGAAGGGGAGGAAGGCAGCAAATTACATTGCCATGTGTGTGCCTATGCAACTATTTTGCATGTTCTTCAAATGTACCCCAAAACCTAAAATGCAATAAAAAAATTTAAAAATATACATTTACTGTAATTTTTCTTTAATGAATTCAGTTATACTTCTGTGTTTTTAATCAGATTTCTCTCACATCTAAATTCAAGCAAAGGCCACCCTGTCTTCAGCATAATCATCAATTTAGAAGGAGGGAGAAGAATTTAGCATCAATGCTGCCTTGAACGCCAAGCAACAAAATTGCCCAGTGCACTTGAGAAATGTATTTAACCTTCCCGCAACCGGCAACCGGTACCTTCTTCAGTTTCCTTTATACTCCTTTTGCAACAGTCAGAATGGGTTATTTTTAACTTTTCCTCTACTCTCTTAGGAAAGAATGAGAGTAACATTCAAAGCTGGGAAATAAACAAATATTTAAAGATGATACAATTTGCAAACAACTAGCCAAATAACTGTGTTGGAGAGAACATCTCACATGAGGAATTACAGTTCTAAAATGCAAGGGAGGATGACATACTAAAAAAAAAGTTTCTAATATCCCGAGTTATTACAAGTAGAAGAACAAACTGCATGCTAGCAGTAGTGGTGAGGATAACGGATAGAGACATAAGGAGAGGCTAGATCATGAAGGACTCTATGTGGCAGTTCATATTACATTCTGCAGATATTGGAAGAAATACTGGAGAGAGTTAGGCAGGGATGTACTCATATTCATTTATTCATATTTTAAATATAATACCTTTTACATGTACTTTATATTAGATGTTAGAATGATCATTCTGTATAGGGAAAATAATAAAAAGAAATAGCTTTTGAAATGAGAATAAAAGCAGTGAGCTCAGTTAGGATCAGGCAGCTCTTGCACAAACCCACAGAGAGTACATAACAGCCTAAAGGATGATGAAGTCTGCTGGAATTGAATGAAAGGTTTGGATTTAATAAATATAAGTAAATAGAACTGGTGATTTGTGGAGGGTAGATATAGCAAGAGGAAGCCAAAGTAGTCAGTGACAACTATTAGACTTTTATAATTGCCAGGTAGCTAATAATGTAATTTGCTTATATTTGGAACATGTATATGCCTAAACACACACACACACACACACACACACACACACACACACACACACACACACAGGTTTTAGATGGTAAGTTCAATTGTTAGAGGAGAATTGAGTTGGTTGTGCTTTTGTAACGTGAAAATAGAAATACAATATAATAACGTGCAGTGGAAATATAGGTCTGAAGCACAGGAAGAAAGTCTAAACTGAGGGCCAAGATTTGGGAGTCATCCACAGACAAGTCCCCATGAGGAAAAACAAGATTAACAAAAGAGGCTGTGCAAGTAAAGACCTAAGCAAAACAAAGATTGTGTCAATGACATGAAAAGAGAAGATTTTGGGTAAGAAATTATGTTTAGTTATGACAAAGAATCTTAAGTTCAATCTCTAATTCAAAGGATCCTAACCCCTGTGTGGGCTCTTGACCTATAGAGAAGATATGCTTTGCATTCAAATTAACTAGAAGACATTGTATGGTCAGCCTTTCCTTTCTTCTGAGACAAAGTTCTACATATGTTTTCCCAAGCACCGGGACATTTTCTAGTTGTCTTTCAGTGATTTGTTCTCAGCCTGTTGTCAGCCTAATCAGCCTGCAGAAGGACCAAGAAAAGAGAGGTATTCACAACATTGAACAGTTGCCACATACTGACAGCTGTACCTGTTACTTTATACATATTAACTCACAAAAGTTTTCATTATAACCATATATTATGGGTATTTGAATGATTTTAAGGTGAAAAATTAAAGATGAGAGAAACAAATCACTTTTTAAAATTATACAGCTGGTGATTTTTTTTTTAACTTGAAAGCCCATTATTTTTTCTAAGTTACTTCCAGAGACTTCCCTTGCAAAAATTAATATTTCTATTGGTGCATAGCTTGAAGGGAAGGGACATTAAAACAGTGAACTCTCTCATCCTTGAATATTGAGAGTAGAATAGTCCTCTGAGACACTTCTTTCCCATATTGTCCATAATCAATAAAATATATTTTCTTCTCACTTGTCTACGACACTGGTGACTAAGGATCTTACTAAGTATACTAGAAAAAAATTGAGTGGAACTATCAGGTGGGTGTATATTGCACATGAATGGGTACCAGGTCTTATAGTTTGAAATTCAAAGCACTTCATAAATTAGCCTGTGTCTACTTATACATTTTACATATATCATGGCCATAACTAGCCATTATAACTTCTTTCTACACAGTGTTTCAATTATTTCCTTGAGTATCTTTTTTTTATTGTCACTTTTCTTCTATTAATATTATCACTCCCACTGCCTTTAAAGCCCTCTGATTTCTGACTTTTTTGGCTTCAAAATGCTTCATATTTCAGTAGGAACACATGGACATACAGAACGGAATAATAGATACTGAGAACTCCTAAAGGAGGGAGGTTGGAAGGGAGGTGAGAATTGAAAAAATAACCATTGGGTACAATGTTTACTATTTTGACGATGGATACATGAGAAGTACAGATCTCATCGCTACACAATATATTTATATAACAAACTTGCACATGTACCCCGAGTCTACTTTTTAAAAAAGGAAGGCATGAAAAGCACTTCAGTTTCTGACTTCACAACTTCCAGGAAGTTGTCCTTTTCAATCTGCATTATATAGCATCAGTGGCAGCTAGAAACTATTTCTATTATATTTATTAATTATTTCCTTGTATACTTGGAATCACAGTTTATTTTAAATATTTAAATTTTATTTCATTTTTATTTTATTGAGATATATTTTACCTGCAGTAAAATGTCAAAATGATTAGAGTAGTTTGATGAGTTTTGGCAAACATATACACACAAATAAAGATCAAGAACATCTTTATTACTTCAAAAACTTTCTTTACGACCCTTTTCATCAATATTTTCATGGAGGTCATCTCTATTCAGATTTCTATTGCATTATTTTTGCTAGCATGGTTTATTTTTAATTTGCATTGAATTTTTTTGTTTCTATATAAAGGTATAATTTAAATACAGTAAAATGCCCATATCTTTGATGAGAGCTGACAATTTGACAAATGTGAACACTTTGGTAGCTCACACATTTGTCAAGATACAGAACAATTTCATCATCAGTTGTTAAGGAAGCATAAGAAACTGCAAAATGTTTAAAAAATAGTAATACTATTTTTCTTACTTATATCTGCAATGTGTGAGATTTTGTTTGCTGCACATACTTTCCAACATTGGATGTTGTCCTTCTTATTTTTACCATTTTAGAAAATGGTACTGGTACATTGTGGTTTTGATTTGCATTTTCTGTATGAGTTTTCTGTAGTTGCTATAACAAATTACCATAAATTCAATTACTTGAAACAACTAAAATTTAATATTTCACTTTTCTGGAGGCTGAAGTCTGAAACCCAGGAGATGGCAGGGCTGTATTCCCTCTACAGATTCTCAATTATAGGTGTTCTTGGCATTCCTTGACTTGGAATCTAATTACTCCAATCTCTGCCTGCTGTCTTCACATTGTCCTCAACTCTGTGTCTGTCTGTTCCTCTGTTTATCTCTTATGAGAAAACTTGTTATTGGATTTAGGGTCCACCGAGATAATCCAGGATGGTCTTATATCAAGATCTTTAATATAATTACATCTGTGAATGTTAATAACATTTACAGATTCCAGAGATTAGAACAAGAGCATATCTTTTGAGAGCTACCATTTAATCTACTATGATGAATGATCAATATTTTTTCTTGTGGCATTTGGCTACTCATATCTCTTCTTAGGTAAAGTATAACTTACTGATTTTAAAAATTGAAATGTTTAATTTCTCATTACTGATTTGTATAAATCTTTTATATATTCTGAAGATAAATTCCTTTTTTCTCTCCTTCTCTATGTGAAAATATATAACATTTTTATTCAGTATTTAGCTTGCCTATTTATTGTGACCACCCCTGCCTGCAGCACAGAGAGAATGCATATAGACATGTGCCTGCCAGTGCCCTGCCTCTGTGCCAACAAAACTACCAGTACAATGACACACTCTGTTGCCATCTGGGCCTTCTGCACCACTCTAGTCATGTTGCCTATGCCACTGTGATGAATAACCACAGGGAGGCAGGCAACCTTGCACCTGTTGGCACGCTGCCACAGCTAATGAGCATGTACCCCACTACGCTGAAGCTGCTGCTAGAACATGCAAATGAGGACAGATGCTGCTGTCACCATACTACAAAATGATTTGGCCAACACTACCATTGGAGTGTAATGACCAATGGTCTGGAAGCATCTCGTTCCCTCCCACTCGAGCACAATAGATTCCTAACCTTGAGGAGCCAGAGAACAAAGTCTGATGACAGATGTCCTCCAGAGTTAAAGCACATAGTCAAGGAGTTGGGAGCTGAATGCTAGCCCTCTAAAATATTCTACAGATAAAGCCAATTGATTGAATCCACCTTATAGCACAATCAACCCTCAAAGTTATCAATAGAATAAAAGAAAAAAAAATCCAAAGGTCAGCAACTTAAAAGATTGAAAACATTAGCCCATAAAGATGAGAAAGAATCGATTGTCAGCAAAAATTCTGACAGCTCAAAAAGTTGGAGTGGCTTCTTTTCTTCAAATTATTTCACCATCTCTCCAACATGGGTTCTGAACTGGGCTGAGATGGCTGAAATCACAGAAATATAATTCAGAATATGAATAAGAACAAAAGATCATTGAGATGAGGAGTATGCTGAGACCAAAATCAAGGAAGCCAAAAATCACAATAAAATGATGCAGGAGCTGACAGACAAAATAGGCGTACAGAAAAGAAAATAATAGACTTGATAGAACTGCTCTGTTATGTTCTTTTATATTCTATAAAAACACAGTACAAGAATTTCATAATGCAATCACAGGTGTTAATAGCAGAATAGACCAAGTGTAGAAAAGAATATCAGAGTTTGGAAACTGACTTTCTGAAATAAGATGATCAGACAAAAATAGAGAAAAAAAATTAAAAAGAATAAACAAAATCTTCGAGAAACATGGGATTGCGTAAAAAGATCAAATCTATGACTCATTGGTGTCCCTGAAAGAGAGGAAGAGTATAAGCATCTTGGAAAGCATATTTCAGGATTTCATCAATAAGAACTTCCCAAACTTAGCTAGACAGGCCAACATTCAAATTCAGGAAATGCAGAGAACCCCAGTAAGATACTTCACAAGAAGATCATGCCCAAAACACATAATCATTAGATTCTCCAACATTGAAATAAAAGAAAAAATGCTAAACTATTAGATAATTGAGGCAGGAAATTATCAAAGATATTCAGGCCTTGAACTCAGCACTGAATCTAATGGACCAGATACATATCTTCAGAATGTTCCACCCCAAAACAACAGGATAGATATTCTTCTCATCATCACATGGTACATACTCTAAAATCCAGACATAAAACACTCCTCATCAAATTCAAAACAACCAAAATCATAAGAACCACTCTCAGACCACAGCACAATCAAATTAGAAATCAAAACAATGTAATTAGTTTGAAACCATACAATCACATGGAAATTGATTAATTTGCTCCTGAATGACTTTTGGGTAAATAGTGAAATTAAGGCAAAAATCAAGTTTTGTGAAACTAATGATAACAAAGATACAGCATACCAGAATCTCTGTGACACAGCTAAACCATTGTTAAGAGGGAAATTTACAGCACTAAATGCCCACATCAGAAAGTTAGAAAGATCTCAAATTAACTACCTACCATCACGGTTAGAAGAACTAGAAAAATAAGAGCAAACAAACCCAAAGGCTAGAGAAAGACAAGAAATAGTCAAAATCAGAGCTGAACTGAAGGAGACTGAGATACAAAAAAAAAACATTTAAATTATAAACAAATATAGGAGTTGGTTTTTTGAAAAATTTAATAAGATAGATTGCTAGCCAGGCTAAGAAAGAAGAAAATAGAGAAGATTCAAATAAACACAATTAAAAATGACAAAGGGGTATTACCACTGACCTTACAGAAATACAAGTAATCATCAGAGAATATTATGAACACCTCTAGGCACATAAACTAAAAAATCCAAAATAAATAAATACATAAATTTTTGGCACATATAGTCACCCAAGACTGAGTCAGGAAGAAATCAAATCTGTGAACGTGTGAATAACAAGCTCCATAAATCAACCAGTAATAAATGGCCTACATAAAAATAAGCCCAGGACCACACAGACAGATTCACTGCTAAGTTTTACCAGATATACAAAGAAGAACTGGTACCATTCCTACTGAAACTATTCCAAAAATTAAAGAGGAAAAACTCATTTTTAACTTATTCCATGAGGCCAGCATCATCCTGATACCAAAACACGTCGCAGACACAGCAACAACAACAACAAATCTTCAGACCACTATCTTTGATTAACATGGAGGCAGAAGTCCTCAAAAAAATACTGGTAAACTGAATCCAGCAGCACATCAAAAAGCTTACCCATCACAATCAAGGAGGCTTTATATTTGGGTTGCAAGGTTAGTTCAACATACACAGATGAATAAATATGATTCATCACATAACCCATGGGTGTCCAAACTTTTGGCTTCCCTGGGCCACACTGAAAGAAGAATGGTTTTGGGCCACACATAAAATACACTAATAACAACAGCATGGGCTAAAAAACATAGGTCTATGTATAATTTTCATATTACCACCACAGATCAGCAAAAAAGTCCTCACATTCAAAGAGTTGGTCATGACTAAGGAAACTGAAAACAAAAACCACATGATTATTTTATTAGTGGGTAGTTTATTTTCTTACTATAAAGTATTTTCTTACTATAAGTAGTCCTTATATTCTGCATATAAGTCCTTTAGTAAGTGTATGTTTTACAATTATGTTTTCTCAGTTTTGTGTAGTTGTGTTTTTTAATCTGATAAAGTCAAATTTATCTTTTAAATTTTTTTTTATTTTGTGCCTTTTTTTCAAGTGTTATATATAGATGTTGTTGCTTAACACAAAGTCACAATATATAAATACTTGAAGATAAATTGGTCCATTTGTTTTTTCTAAAAGTTTTCTATTTTAACATTTTATCTTTTGGTCAATGACACATTTTGTGTTGATTTTAACACACATTGTAAGGAGTGGAAGAAATTTTTTTTGGAATATATATATATGCAAAGTTCAGCATTACCTATCAAGACTACCCCTTTTGCAGTAAATTGAATTGTAACTATGTCAAAATCAATTGGCTATTTATGTGTGAATCTATTTCTGAACTCATTATTCTGTTCCTTTGTTCTAGCTGTCTATCTATGCCAATACTAAAATATATTAATAATTGTTTCTTTATAAGTCTTAAAATTGAGTAGTTTTCATTCTTTTTTTTAAATTGTCTATACTAGGTCTTTTGCCTTTTTGCATGAGTTTTAAAGTCAAATTGTCAATTTCTACAAATATCCACTTGCTGTGATTTTGACCAGGAGTACATTTAACCCATGGATTAACTGGCAGAGAACTTACATTTTAACAATATTGAGTTTCTGACATTTAAAAATAGTATATTCCTTCATTAATTTAAGTCTCTTTTACCTTCTCTCAGCAATGCCTCTATATTTAGAGTACAGGTCAAACACATCTATTGTCAGGTTTACCCCTAAATATTTCATATTTTTGTTGCTATTGTAAATAGTAATTTTAAGATTTCAATTTTCATTTGTTAGTTGCTAGATTACAAGATAAAATTGATTTGTATGTATTGACCCTACATCCTACAAATGTGCTAAACTAATATCAGTTTTAGTAGTTTTATTCTTAATTCCATCAGATTGTCTACAGAAATGATCTCATCATTTAGAAATAAAAATGTTTATCTCTGAATTTTTCTTTAAAATCTAAATTCCCTTTATTTCCACTTTGCTTATTGCACTAACTAGAAAATTCGCAAAAATATTAAAAATAAGTGGTGAGATAAGAGAGCTTGTCTTATTCCTGATCTTAGTGGGAAGGCATTCAGGCTTTTCATCTTTGACATGATGTGTTTTTTTGTTGTTTGCATTGTCTTGTTTTTATAGATGCTATTTAGTAAGTTGATAATATTTCTTTCTATTTGCTGAAATCCTACAATCTGGAAAGGGTACTGGATTTTGTCAAGATATGCATTTTTAAATTTTTGGTTTGCTAACATGGTAAATTGCCTTTATTTGTGAATATTAAAACCACCTCACATTCCTACAATAAACTTCATATACAAAATATATATATATATATATAGCTGGGTTTGATTTGCTAAAATTTGTTAAGAATATTTATCACTAAGAATATTTATCTCTTAATAAAATATATTGCTCTGTAGTTTTTTTAAATAAAGTCTTCATTTTCTCCTATATCAAGGTAATAATAGCATTTAATAATGAGTTGAATAACATTTCCTCCTTTTCAACTTTTTAGAAGAGTTTTTGTTAAATTTACATTACATTGTTTCTTCCTCAAGTGTTCACTTAGAACTCTAGTTAAAGCTATCTGGTTCTGGTTCTGGAAGTTTTCCTTCCTTCCTTCCTTCCTTCCTTCCTTCCTTCCTTCCTTCCTTCCTTCCTTCCTCCCTCCCTCCCTCCCTCCCTCCCTCTTGCTCTCACTCTCTTCCTCTTTCTCTTTCAAATATTTTAAATATAAATTGAATATTTTAAATTTAAATAGGATTATTCAGATTTTAAAGTTTATTCTTAAGTGAGCTTTGGGAGTTTTAGCCTCAAGTAATTTGTACTGGTGTCAGTCATGTTTTTATTAATATATCAGCATTAACACTATTCACTATACATGTTGAGTATTCCTAATGCAAAAATCCAAAATTTGAAATACTACAAAATCTAAAACTTTTTGAGTGTCTACATTATTATAAGTTATACTACATACATTATTTTGTTACTGTATTAATGGAATGCCATTTTTTATTATTACGCACTTCTGTGTGAATAAGTGGAAGAAAAGTATTGCTTATTGGTAGCATAGAAATACAGTCAGGAATTTTGGTGATGACAGTCATAGATTATCCATAATGGCGTCTGAGATGGTGACATCATTGCTTTCTAATGGTTCAGTGTGGGCAAACATTGTTTCATGGTTAAAATTATTAAAAATTTTATGTAATATAAAATTCTATATAAAATCATAAAATTAGCTTTATACAAAATTAGATTTAGGCTATGTGTATAAGGTGTGTATGAAACATAAATGATTTTCATGTTTAGACTTGGGTTTATTTGCAAGATATTATATATATATTTGAATTTTCCAAAATATTAAAAACAACCTTGCAATGCACGTCTGTTCCCAAACATTTTAGATAAGGGATACTCAATCTATATTTTCATGTTATCCTCTTGCTATCTGAATCTTTGGAGACATGATCTTTCTCATTCCTGATGCTAATAATTTGTTTCTTCTTATTTTTCTTTCTACTGACCAGTCTGACTGGAGCTTTACCCATTTTATTATTAAAAATGACAACTTTCTTCCAAAAAAAAAAATAATAACGTTTAGTGTCACTGACTATCTCTTATATTTTTCTGTTTTTTATTGATTACTGCTCTTATCTTTATTATTTCCTTTATTCTGTTATTGGGACTCTCTTTTTCTAGTTTCTAAAGGTAGAAAGTAAGATCATTGATTTGAGACCTTTCTTGATTTCTAACATGGGCAACTGCACTCTAAGCTGTGCTTTAATGACATCCTAAATATTTACATATGTAATGTTTTTATTTTATCAATTTCAGAATACTTTCTAATTTCTCAATGACATGTTCCTTTTTTACCCAAGTGCTATTCAGAAGTGTGTTATTTAGTTTCTAAATATTTAGGGTGTTTTCAAATGTCTTTTTCTTCATATTTTACTTAATTCCATTGTGGCCTGAGAACATACTTTTTGTGAAAAATTGTTTTACATTTGTTAAGACATGTTTTATAGCTTAGAATATGGACTAAACAAGTTAGTCAAATTTATAGTTGTGTTTTATGCTCTAGCTATAAACAAATTTATAGTTGGTTTTGTAGCTTAGAATATGGACTAAATGTCTTTTTCCGTTGTTGGGTGGAATACTCAATAAGCATCAATTAGTTCAGGTTGGTTGGTAGTGCTGTTAATGTCCTTTATGTTTGCAACACTTTTCTGTTACTTGTTCTTACAAGGTGTGTATGTATGTATGTATGTAGGTATGTGTGTGTGTATATATATATATATATATATATATATATATAAATAATTGAGAGATGAGTATGTAAAGCTCCAACTTATAAATTTAATAATTTCTCCTCGAAGTTAGTTTTTGCTTCCTTTATTTTCAAAACTATTTTTGCTGCATAGAGTTTTTGTTCTCCTAATGAATTGACCTCTTTATAATTATGAAACGAATCTACTTATCACTGGCAAAGTTGTTAGCCCTCAAATCTATTTTGAATAACATTAGTATACTCACTCATGCCTTCCTCTGACTAGTTTTAGCTTAGTATATCATTTTTCAACCTGTTACTTATGACATAATTTTATGTTTAAATGTAGGGTGAGTTTGTAGGCAGCATATATGTGGATTATGCTCTTCTATCCCATTTAACAATTTGTCCCTTTTAATTGGAAGTTTAAACCATTTATGTTTAATTCATCATTTATTTTGTTAGTTTTAACCTATCATTTTCAATTTGTTGTTTGTTCTAACTGTTCTTTGCTCTTTCTTCCTCCTTTTTCTGCATTCTTTTGAAATAATTGTGTAATTTTTATTATTTCCTTTAAGTTCCTTGACAACTTATGAACCATAACTATTTCTTGTTTTATTTTAATGGATGCCTCAGGGTTTATACTGTACCATTTTAACTTATCACATTCTACATGCAAGCTGTATTATACCACCTTATGTATAATAAAAGTACCTTGCAACAATAAACTTCCAATTTCCCACTCCAGCTTTTGTACTATTGATATCATTCATTTTAATTCTTTAGATATTAACTCCCACAATTTATTATTTTTAAAATAATTATGTTTTAAATACATTTAAATACTTCAAAATTATATGTATTTACCTAAATAGTTACACTATTTCCATTAACTTTCATTCCTTTGTATAGATTCAAATTTACATATGGTATCACTTTCCTTCTGCCTGAAGTGCTTCTTTCAGTATGTTTTATAGTATGGGTGTCACTTTCAGCATCAGTATTTCTGAAATGTCCTTATTTTCATTGTCATTTATCAATGATACTTTCCCTGAATATTGAATTTTAGGTTACAAGCTTTTATCCTTGTGATACTGATAAAAAGAAAAACTTTGGCTGAATTAAATTTAGAGGAGTTTAGTTGAGCAATGAATGATTTGCGAATTGAGCAGCCCCCAGAATCACAGCAGGATCACAGAAACTCCAGCGCAGCCACGTGGTGGAAGAAGATTTATAGACAAAAAATGCGAAATGATGTACAGAAGCTGGAAGTGAGATACAAAATGATCGGATTGGTTACAACTTGGCATATTTCTTATTTGAACACAGTTTGAACACTCAGCATTGTTGAAGTATGGCCACTAGGCTTGGCCAAGACTTAGCTATTGTTACAGATACACACTGCTAACATAGGTTTTCATTTTTTTTTTCCTTTGGCTCATTAAGCTAGGTTACAGTTTGTCCTCGAGGACTCAAATATAGAAGGATGGAGTCCTTCCCAGGCCTAATTCGGTTTGTTTTAACAGTACTTTATATATATTATTTCACTGTCTTCTTGATTGTTTTCTATTTAAAAGTCTACCTTAATCTATATCTTGGTTCTTCTATAATACATTTTTATGCTGCATTTTATATATTATTTTTTGCATTAATAGTGGCTTTGAACAATTTCATTATAACTTTGTGCAGTTTAGTTTTCTTCGTGTTTTCTATATTTGGAATTCATTGAGCTTTCTAGATATGTAAACTTTGAATTTTCAAAGTTCAAATTCAAATTTGAGAATTTCCTGATCATTATTTTTTCAAGTGATTTTGCTTTTATTTGCAAAACTCTAATTACCTATGTATTAATGTGCTTGAAGTTTCCAAAGACTCACCCATGCACTCCTAAATTTTTTCAGCGTTTTCACTTCCTGTACTTATTTTAAACAGTTTCTATTGCTGTGGCAGTATTGAAGGTACCCCCAGACAGAAAGCCAGTGTGGATTTGACACTCACCTCCTGTTTCGTTTTGTTTTGTTTTTTTCTCTCAAGGATCTCAATCTTGTGATATCTATTATCTGATGCCTGAAACAGTTGCTTCATATATTTTGTACTGTTTGGATTTTTTTAGTGCTGTTGGGGTAAGTTCATTAGCTAGAACTCTATTATAAGTAGAACTGGACATATTCCTATTATAGATTTTTGAATAAAAACATCAGCATCCTTAATAGAGCAAAAGCTTCTTAGAATCTGAAGCCATGTAATAAACTTCTGTGTAAATTAAGTATACTGTTTCAATAGAATAGCATTAAATAAATACCTCTTAATATGTTTCAATTTTTTTTGTACTTAAAAGTGAAATAGATGATCAGAGAAAGGATCATTAAAACCATAAAGTTATTGGCAATTGTGCTTTGTGAAAGAAAAATATCTTAGGTCCCCAAAATCACTAAGGAAAACTCAAGCTGGAAACAGCTTACGGCAAACCTGCCTCGTATTCAAAGTTATCCCTCTGCTCATTGAAATAAATGCATATATGATTGCTTCCTTTGGAAAGGCTAATCAGAAAGTCAAAAGAATGCAACCTTTTCTGTCTCACTTATCTGTGACCTGGAGGCTCCCTCCCACTTGGAGTCTTTCTGCCCTTGCTTCAAAATGTCCTACCTTTCCAGAATGAACCAATGTACTTCTTATATATATTGATTGATGTCTCATCTCTCCCTAAAATGTATAAAACCAAGCTCTTCCCCGACTACCTTGGGCACATGTTGTCAGGACTTCCTGAGGCTGTGTCATGGGCACATGCTCAACCTTGGCATAATAAACTAACTAACTGAGATCTGTCTCAGATTTTCTGGGTTCACAGATTCTAAGTTTTTAATATTTTCAATTTTAGAGATACACACAGTACAAAGATTATACAGATACAGAATTTAGCGTCTAGTCATTTTACTAAAAAACTTACTGATGTCCTATAATATTTCTGAAACTTATTAAATGTAATAATAATGAAAGATACTATGCTTGACTAGGAAAAATCTGCCTATAGCTGAGGGTGTCAGTGTCCACTAGTAGAAAATTAACTAGAATAACTAACATGAAAGAAAGAGCAGAGAGATGAAGTTAGCAAAACGACACTATTTGAAAGGGTGGATATATATTTGCATATTTGAGCAAATTGGAGAGTACATCCTGATTTTATCAACTCCAGGTAATTTTTCATTAATGTTTTTCATCAAAGAAATAGGTTTAAAAATATGTGATAAAAACTTTGTAAATTGTATATTGTGTGGTAAGTGTTGGGCAATAAAAATTTTACTATATTCTTTGTTTTAAGATATTTGTAAGGGCATATGCAGCCTAGAACAAATTCATTGCCATGTCCTAGGAAAGGAGTTCCACTTTCTGAGAGCATTGGTGTACATTTTCCACTAGATGGCAATCTATACCTATTTGATGTCTTAAAATACAAAGCAGTTCCAACCATCATTCTCAGCAAATTGACACAAGAAGAGAAACCCAAACACCATATGTCATCACCCATAGGCGGGTGTTGAACAGTTAGAACACGTGGACACAGGGAGGGGAGCATCACACACTGCGTTCAGTAGGGGCGGGGAGGGAGAGAGAGAGGGGCTGGGGAGAGTGGGGAGGGTTAATGAGGGGAGAAATACCAGATATAGGTGATGGGGGGATGAAGGCAGCAAACCACCTTGCCGTATATGTACCTATGCAACAATCCTGCATGATCTGCACATGTACCCCAGAATCTAAAGTACACTTAAAAAAACAACAAAAACAAAACAAACAACAACAACAAAAGAAAACTGTGCACGTGATTCCTGGACTTCGGTGTTTAGGAGGGCTTGTTCATTCACTAGTTGACTCATCAGTACCTTCAGAGCATCTACTATGTGACAATATAAATACTAGCTATACAAAAATAAGACACAGCTGCTGTCCTAAAGTTTCTCACAGACTCCTAAGGGGAGACGAATATGTAATGCATTAGTTAAAAGTCAAAATGACTTCTTTTTGTAACAAAAAGAAGCTCTCAGAACCTCTGACTTGAGGAGCATAGGAAATATCTCTAAAGTGTCCTTGCCTTTTCCTAGTATTACATTTTTTAAAAGGAGGGGCAGTTTTATAACAGGAGGGTTGATGTTTAAAAAAGTAATGCAAAATATATTTATTAAACATCTGGTATATACATGTGCAGACCAAGGTATTAAATACAATCATAGAAAATATATTCTTTCATTCATTCACTGCTTAAGAAACTTACTTCAGTTGGAGAAGTTGAAGAAAGTAAGTAGGTAACTATAACATGGGAAATACCACAGTATGAAGCCTGAAAGTTTCTGGGGAGAGAAGGCTGTGTTCTGGCTGGGGGAATCATGAAGGTCTTCATTTGAGAGGTACCATGTAAAGGATCTTTTCATAGATAAACTACCAATCAGAAAAAAAAAAAAAAAGAGTAGCAACCTCACTTCAACCAGAAGGAATAGCTGAGAAGAAAATTACCACTGGTACAAAGCCCCTCCAGTATTTCTAAGGCTTTATCTACTTACCATGCTACTAACTGACTAGCTCTGTGTCCTTGGGCATGTCAGTTAATTTTTCTGGGTGCTGGTTTTCACCTCTATTAATGAGCTGGCTAGACATACATATTCACTATTTCTCATGTCATAGATACTCAGTTCAATGATAAGGTGGTAGGGAAATGTGGGTTTTATTTAGAGAATGGGAATTCTACATTTCTAGCTAAAATGTAAGGTATGATCAGAAGCAGTTATGAGTTAAATTTTATGTTTCTTGTCACCCTAAACCTTACCAGATTCATGTGGAAGCTCTAATCTCCAGTACCTCTGCACAGCGCTGACTGTATTTGGGCACAGGGACTTCAAAGAGGTGATTAAGCTAAAATGAGGTCCACAGGCAGGGCTTTAATCAGATGTCGCTGATTTCCTTATGAGGAGGAAATCTGTACACACAAAGAGACAGTGCTATGCATGTGCACAGAAAGGAGACTCTGTGAGGACAGAATAAGGAGGCAGCTATCCACAAGCCAAGAAAAAAAGGCCTCAGGACAAATTTAACCCGCTGATACCTTGATCTTGAATCCTCAACCTCCAGAACTGTGAGAAAATCAATTTCTGTGACTTAAGCCACCCATTCTGGGGCATTTTGTTGTGGCAGCCCTGTGAAGTAATATAGAAGATATTCTAAAATATACCTGGAAAAATATTCCAGGACTATTCTATGGGCTTCCTTAAAGCTGAGATAGAAATTACATATTTGAACTGGTTCTAAGTAAGAAACTATCACATGTTACGAGCATTGAAAATGGACACTGTTGCCAGAACCCATCCATTAGCTGCTCTCTTTGAGAGTAAAGACAGGACAGAATAAGCAAGCAACACTGAAAAAGCTTTTTGAAAACTATTGAAAAAAAAAGAAGGAAAATGGAAGTAAAATGTCATAGAAGAGTAGAATAGTTCTTTCTAGAGCAGCGGTCATGTGGTCATGTTCTAATGTTGGCTCTCAGGCTCAGGCTCTTAGTGACCTTTAAAAAGGTCCCTGACATCAGGGGTCTGCTGTTTCTTTGTTGGTAGCACAGAAATATTAATACTGGTCATCCTCCTCCTAAAGGATGTTTGCTGATCAAATATGAAATGTTGAGAAAGTACTTTAAAAATTATAAACAGATATAGATTCTACATGTTCTTAATGATGGATGGAACCATAAGGCCATAGAGTCTAATCTCTTCACTAAAAAGTTGTTAGACAAAGGTGTGACATTATTTGTATTGAAGGCAGATAAAGTATCCTGACTCCTTTCCCCTGATCTCCGACATTAATAGGTGTGTAAAAAGATGCTCCACTTATATATCTGAACAATTTCACAGAATTGAATTGGCATACACGCAGAAGAAGAGTAAGAGGAGGACATTTAAGACAAGCATCCAACAAGATTTTTAAATTCTGAAAATAAAAATTTAGCTATATGTTCTTAGGCAAGCAATTGATTTGCATCTGTGTATGTGTGTGTGGGGAGATATGAATCTAAATTATATACTGTTAGAGAAAATTAGAGAATATATTTTTTAAAGAGCCCAAAATATCACTAGATAGGTGACAGTTATTGGTATTATCACAAATTGTGGTAATATTGTCAACATTCTTGTCAGGTTAAATCCTAGTGGTATTTAAGAGCTAAAGCCATTACATTTTTACTTGCTCTAATTGTTAGAAAACCTTTTTTTATATTCAGTTGAATTTTGAATTCCCTGATTTCTAACCAGAGACCCTTGTTTTCTGGTAATTTTCATTTTATTTTTCAAAAAATAAATGTCTTTTCTCTTCCAAATAATAGTTCTTTAGTTGTTTGAAATCACCCCTCATGTTCCTTTTAATCCTACAGTCTTCAGGTAAAGGGTATCAAGTTCATTGCATCAAACCACACATAATATGATTGGCTATCTCTTCCTTGCCCTAGTTGCAATGTTGTGAATATACTGTAACTCCAGTTTTTTTGTTTTTCTTTTTTTTAAATAAGTAGTACCTAGATCTTAACATTTCAATTCAACTATGGATGGACGACTGCTGAAAACTTTTGAGAAATCTCCTTCTAGTCACTACATCTTCTAATTAGAACTCCCTACACTATGTCATTTACAATAGTAGGTGCTCAATAAATAGTTTTAATTTTTAGTATGGCTTAAATTAACATTTTAAGTAGCTATTTTCTGTTGTCCACTGCCCTTGTATGTTTCAGTGAATTCAAATCTAAAGTCAAAGGTGTTTGCTAAAATAGTACAAAAATTATGCTCCATGCATAAGCTACAGATAATGTTAGGTCTTATCAGTCCCCTTTTGGTGGCTAATCAAAAAATAAAGCCATTTAATAGGCATAACTAAATTTTCAATAATAACATTATATATTAACTCAGGAATGCAAACATTTTCATGTGACAGGACACGAAACTATGTGACTGGCAGCACAGCTGTGAGAGATCAAGTGCTAGTCTACTTTATGTGTGAGTACTTCATACTTTCCAAATAGTATAAAAAAGTAAAATGATGAGATGTTGAGATGTTCACAGTGTGCACGAGAAAAGAGTGAGGGAGGACCCAAAGCCTAAGGAACACATCTTTCCCACACCCTTTCCTCAGCTTCTCAGAGATAGCCTAGCTTCACTTCTTTGTATGTGAAGCTGTCAATCAAACTGGGTGTTTTTGGTGTTGAGATGCCACTCAGAACAGACATTGTGCAAGTGAAACTGCCATTCAACATCGCTGCCTGGCAAATGGAGCTGTCAGTCATCTTGAACAGTTCAGTCTGTTGAATCGTCAATAAGATTGGCTGGTATGTCCTGATAGCTGCTTCATCAGATTCAAAAAGTCTTGATTAACTCCCAGGTCTGCAGTTCCCCAACCTTTTTTTCTTTTCAATGGAAAGATACTTTTTATTTTCCAAAAGCTAATCATAGCCAACAACTAAAACAGAAAGGTATGTTGAAAAGAAAATTTTTAGACTAAAATTGCTAATAAAAGAGGACAAGGAACTAGGGTGGCTGCCCACTCAACTGGTCATCATCAAAGAGAATGGACTATATATAGCCTATGATAGCCATTATGGACATTAATTTATTCATGTATTAACCATGTGGCAACCAGCCGATATTTATTTGAAGTAAGATGTTAGTGAGTTCAGTGCAAAGTGGGACTTCAGGAGCCAATATTTTTCAACAGGTTCTGAGTAAAATGCTGCATCCTGTGGTGCCCCAATTTTGCCTCTTCCTCCATCATTCTTGACATAGTTTCACTTATGTGATGAAATCACTTTTCTGTTTACCTGTTATGTGGCTAAAAGCGATGCTTCCCTCTTAATCCTTAACTTACTGTATTCACTTGGCCAAAGCTGCCTTAGTTTTAACCCTTTTCCTGTTTAGGAAAAGAAAATGTAGCCAGGTGAGTGGTTCAGGCCTATAATCCCAGCACTTTGAGAGGCTGAGGAAGGTGGATCATGAGGTCAGGAAATCAAGATTATCCTGACTAACACAGTGAAACCCTCTCTCTACTAAAAATACAAAAAATTAGATGGGCATGGTGACATGAGCCTGTAGTCCCAGCTACTCTGGAGGCTGAGGCAGGAGAATTGCTTGAGGCAAGGTTACAGTGAGTGGAGATTGTGCCATTGCACTCCAGCCTGGGCAACAGAGTGGGGGAAAAAAGTGCATCTGGCTGCCAATGCTCGTTTAATTTTATATAAACATGCTTTTTGAGGCTGAAGCAAATCTGATTGTTTTTCAATGCTAAAATAAAATACAAAAATTGTTCTTGGAGTTATTTCTGGACAGAACTAACATCAGAATTGTCTGAATCATCAAAATTGGAAAAATAAGATTCATCAAATGACTATTCGGCCAGGAACTGCTCAAGAACGATGTTAACATGATGCGTAGGAATGCTGTTTTCTAGGATTTAACATTTTCAGTGATCAAGAATTACTATATTTTGTAAATGGAAATGCCACTACTAAAATCAGAACACTATAATTGGAATGATGTCTTTTGATTTTAAAGTCAATATACTAGAGTGATGCAAAAAAAAATTATAAAACGTGATATTTTGTGGCAAAGTTATCTTGGGCTAAACATTGCAGCTGTAAGCACTACTAGGAGTATTCTTGGGGCAAACGGGAAAAGGGTTAAAAGATTATAGCAAATGTATTAGATTGGGAGATATCATTTGAATCTATGGCTATGAAATGTCAATTTAAAAATAATTTAAGCTGATATTAAGTTAATGTATGACTTTCTAGCTACACCTACTAATGGAAAAATAAGATGTTAACCTGTAGTTTCAGCTGTAACTAGGCCCCATGGAAATTCCCAAAGAAATAAATTCCAGATCCACGTTGGCAGAAAATGCATCTAATTTTTAACTACTGTGTTAGAAACAGTCATTGTGCGCAACACAGAGTACCTTTGGTAAACAGTGTTAAAGGAATCATAGCCAGACTAGGGTGTTCTATAAGAAGCTTCTCTTTAATGGTAAGATAACTAGAGATAGTATTTCTGGCACAAATAGGCCTAGTATTTGGAAAGATAGAGCAACTTCCCTAGATCAAATGTGTTCAGAGAGACTCAGCCTGGTTCTACACACCTTTCTGATGGCAAAGGCGGGGCACCTGGAGCAGCTGCTGCCATTGGGACAGATACAGCAGGAAGGCACCAGCGGTGCAGGAGCTGCTGCGGGAGCAACAGCGGTGGCAGTGAGACTCTGTGCCCTGCATTTCCAAGGCAGCCAACTGCAGCACCCCTACCCTCTCATGGCCAGGCAGGACCCACTCCCAGGTCTGCAGCCTCCTCCGCTGCAGCCTCAACCTCTCTCCCAATGCATCCCAGGAGCCCACGAGCACCCAGTGGAAAGTGCACCCGGGAATCACGGGGCTGACCCCAAGAGTGTGAGGTTTATTTGTGCGGGGTTGGCCAGGGCGCTATGCCACCTGCACCTCACCCAATGCCGCTGCAGGGAAAACGTGAAGAGGAGGCGGCAGTCCCCAGAGCCTGTCCCTGTGAGCCCCCCAGAGCCCACTGCCCTGGGAGCCACTGCAGTGGGGCCGAGCCACCTCTCGCACCAGCAGGGGAGGAGCATGTTCCCGCACTGAGGCCAAGGAGGTGCGGACAAAGAGGGGCCTCAAGGAGGAGCTGGGCCTGGGGCAGTGCCGCACTCCGCGGAACAGCCAGGAGCCCTGCACTCCCAGCTGCCCAAGTCATGGCTGTGGACCCGGGCCTCCCTGTGCTCTTGGAGGCCTGGAGAAGGCATGAGCCCCCGGTCCTGGCTGCAGCTTTAGCCGCTCAGCCTGGGCTGCAGACCCAGGCATCTCTGCACTCTTGGCAAAGGAAGGCCCCCGAACCCCCTGCAGACTTGGACGTGTCTGCTCCTGCTGCCTGGCCTCTCCCCACTCCTGGCACCCAGTCTGATCTTGGAGCAAGTTTGGGACCAAGCCCAGTTGCTGTTGCAGCCAGGCCAGGTGTGCGCATGCTCCAGGAAGAGCTAAGGTGCCAGCCTCCTGCTGCTTCAGCCTTCTCCGGGCACTGGGGATAGACAAGTATGGCAGGGAAACTGAAGGGGGAGCTGAGGACAGCTCAGTGCTGGCCTGCAGGTTCCTCTTGCCGCGAACATCCTGGGTATGATGAATAGAGGCAGGAAACAGACAAGCTCCTGGGTGGAAAAGGGCAGGTCCCACGTGAAGCTCCACCGCCAAGCCCGGGAGGGCCTGAAGCCTGGGGGCTGGGCTGATGGTCCCACATACTGGAGTGGGGACTTGTTTTGCTTTCTCTGGGGCCACCGTGGCCACCCATGAATAAATCATCACAGACTTCCTCTCCTCTGAGGCCCATAAAAAGCCATGGATTCAGCCAGATCAGAAAAGATGATAGGACTACCTGCCTGCCGAGAGGGGCTACCCTCTCTGCTAAGAGCTGCACACTCATCAGGACACCCTGGTTACAAAGAGGAGCTACCCACTGTGGCTCTCCTCTGAGCTGTCTGCATACCTCATTCTTCCTGGACGCAAGACAAGACTTGGGACCAGCCAAATGGAGGGGCTGAAAGAGCAGTAACACCAATAGGACTGAGACATCCCCCTTGTTCGCACTGCAGGCTAAGAAACAGAGAGAAGAGCTACCGGCCTTTGGACAGCCCAGACATGGGAGCTCCGCGAGCCAGGACTGTAACTCCCTTTTTGGGTCCCTGCAGTTCCTGGATTCCCCAAGCTTCCAGGCACCCCCTTGTTCCCTGGTGCTAGTTATGGAAGCTACTTGCAGTGCTCCTGGTACAGCCACAGCCTCACAGCATATTGGGTCTTGTGCCATCACCTGGTGCTGCCCACCATGTCATCAATGGCATGCCTGGCTGTGTGCAGTGGCCAGACCCCAAGCTTGCCCACATACCCCTAGCCACTCTGTGCCTTGCTTGCCTTTGGCAGACATAAGATCCAGGCCAGTAGCACGAGCCAAATACAGCCTGCCAGGCTGAGTGGGCAGAATGAACCTGGTCAGAGTAAAACTCAGGCAAAGCTGCCACTGGTCACCAAGGTTTCCAGCTAGTGAAGTGACACAATAAGCTTCCCATAATACTTCTGTATTGTCCTACGCTGAAATGGTAAACCGTTGCCCTGAATTTTTGATCTGCAGCACAATTAAATTCTAGGAGGCAAGTCTCGTAATGACATCAGTAAAATTAAGACCCTAAGAGTAAAATTAGACCCTATTCTAATTCTTTTCAGTAGTTCCTCTACCTGGAAGTAAATGCAACTCTGCCATTTAGGACCCAACTAGAAGGCTGATGTAGCTGCCTCACTTGATTATGAATACTGCTCACTATCTCCACTTCTGATGAACTGCTTTTCCCAGAAAATTGCAACTCTCTAGATATTTGGTAATATACCAATTTTTGGCATATTTAGATCCTGGTTAATGAACAACTACCGCTCCTCAAAATCCAGTCTCTCTTCAGCCCCAGATTTCCTCTGCCTGGTTCCTTCTCAGCTGATGCCTTTCCTCTTAGGAAATTTCCACTAGAATATGGCAAACAACCTCTATGCTATTTTGTTTTGATCAATTATATAAATAAAATCTTCATTTCAAATAACAAAAACTATAAGAAGTAATTTGTATTTATTCATAGATTTTATGGTATTTCCTTTCCTTTGTTTATGCTTCTTAGCTATTTCCCCTAATTCTATCTTGTCTTAATTTAACTAAGCTCTCTGAGAAGATGGTAAAAGTAGTGTCAGAAGGCATTTTACTGGGAAGAAAGAAGCCTGTGTTCTTCTGATAGATCCACCTTTAACTTCTTGGCTGGATATCATAACAAGTTTGCATTATATATTTTTTTATTTTCCTTACAGTTCTGAAATTTTCTGATCTTATAGGAATGGAGAAGAAAGAAAATGAGGAAAGTAACATTTTCCTAGAAAATGGGGAATGAAGAAGTATGAAAAGTGTAACAAATGCCTGTCTAGATGCTGGTATGGCTCAGTGGTGAGGTTCAGATGAATGATATTATGTCATCAAATGCACTGTGTGAATAGAATAAACCGTGCATAACCATAGTATACTGGGATATGCCATTGATTTTATTGAAGGTAGTTTCAATGTTTCTGGATGTACTTCTCCTGAGAGCCACCAGGTGGCATCAAGATTCGATTTCCTGAAATGCAGACAAGCCTGCATCTTAGAAAAAAACATGCTGTAGCAGAGCTTTTCCAGGCTCAAACAATAAAGACTTTTTTTTTTTTTTTTTTAAGAATTACATAGACAATTCCACTAGCTCAATTATCAGAGAAAATGAGCTAATCTCTGTGACATATTTATATTTAAAAACCTGTCGAATATTCGAATATAAGTCATTATATGTGCAAGAGCAGGAAAGACATTAGAGGGAAGACGTAAAAAAGTGTAAAAAAGCAAAATGTTAGTGAAAGAGAGACAGAAGAAAGATGATACAAACAGAAAAAAATAGAAAAATGAAACTTGAAGAAAGAATGGAGAAATTTAGGCAAAGAGAAATAATGAGAAAGGGAAATGGGAGGAAAGAAAAAACAATAGCATTGAGAATTCCACTGAGGAAGACTAAAGAGGTAATAGTCTTCCAGAGAAAAAGAAAGGGAGAGAGGCTCAGCAAGCTTTGGGGTGAATTAGACAGATAGCAAGCATATTCATCTTATTCTTGCTACCCCAGGATTTCTTTTACAAATCTTTAAATGTTTTGCATATAATTATGTACATACTTAAACTGGCAAAATATTAGCTCCAGACAATGAGTAGATGGACCACTTGACTTATTTATAACCCAAGTTAAGGCGAGAAAGAAGGATACATTCAGAGGCTTCTTGTATTGAGGCTCAAATGGCCTTTTTAGTACAAATGACTTGATGATATAAACAATTTCACATCATGCCTCTAAAAACATTGCTAGGCATGAAGAATATGACCTCCCACCACTAGCCAACCCTCCAGGACTTAGTCAAATGTAACACTTCGTAAGAAATCAAAGTGGTGGTGGAGCTCCCTGATTTGTACAAGTTTGGGAACAAATTGAAAAAACAGAATGACTTCAAATAGCTCTCCAGCTAATTTCTCTCTATGGCCATGGGTAATAAAGCTAGAATCAGATATAATCTATAAATCAGAAGAGCATAGTTCTCTGTCATGAAATTTAGTAGATGTGAGTGCATCTTGAACTCTGTCCAGTGGAATTTGTTAAAAGGATTACTCAGTAACCATAGAATGATCCATTGGTGTGAAACCTGACCTCAACATTAAAATAGATTTTTAGAATAAAACAAAGTCAAATAAGTAGGAAATTTTTGGTTGAAGGTTATTATGCACTACATGCTTATATCCCCCAGAAGTTTAATATGTTGAAATCCTAATCCCCAATAGGATGATATTCAGAGGCTGGGCCTTTGAGAGATAATTAGATCATGAAGGTAAAGTCTTCATGATGGCATAGTGTCCTTATAGCAAGAGACAAGAGAGCGTACTCTCCTTCTCTTTGCTCTTCACCATGTGAGGATTCAAGAAAATAGTAAGTAACCTTCAAACAAGAAAAAAAGGTCTTCACCAGACAGTAGATCTGCCAGTACCTTAATCTTCTGCTTCCCAGAATCTAGAATTATGGAAAGTAAATGTCTGTTGTTCAAATCAACTAGTCTAAAGTAATTTGTTGCAGTAGCCTGAAGAAAAAAAAAAAAAAAAAAAAGAAACTTGCTTTAAGACAGTAGAAAAGACAATCAACTCAAACCAGTTCAAGAAAAAAAAAAAAGAAAATATATTTATATATTAGTAGACATAAATTCAAGGATAAAATTGGCTTCATTTCAGTTGAATCTAGTTGTTCAAATGAGATTATAAAAGCTCTCTTTATGTCTCAATTCTAAAAATTTCTGCTTGGTCCATTTGCTCTTGGATTCAGAGATAAAATAATGTCATCTGGGTTTGTTCTCTCTCTCTGTCTCTTTTTTTTTCTGTCTCTGCCCCCACCGCCCCACCCCCACCATGGAAGATCTGCCTGACTTATGCTAATTGTAGTCTCTGCCCACATGGCAGGAGACATGGCTATACAGCCTCAGATTCATGTTCTTTTAACATTGAACACCTCCTGTAAAAAAACTTCTCCTCTTAACAGCTATTGCAAGAGATTTCTGAGGATAGTTCTGATTTATCTGGTATAGATTATCCATTATCTCACCACTATAACCAGAAAAATAAGGTTTTCTTATTTCTTATGTGGAAGGATAAATGTCCCTGACTGAGGGAGATGATATGGGCCCATCCATATAGTAGCCACATGAATAGGTTTCCCCTAAAAATACACATATTTTTCTCTGTTTGTTTATCTACCCATCAGAAAATGAGGGAGTGCTGTGATACATAGACCATTGAGGTCAATTATAGAAGGCCACACTAACTAGCCCACAAAGACAATTGGGCTGTTGACCTCATCAGTTTGCTGCTCTAACACACAGGGAAATCAGGAAAAGTCCATTTACTGTGCAACTGTGTAATATGGCCTTTATCAGCATCTAAGAGGTCACCTTATCAATAAGTGCTTCTCTTCAAGTTAAGAAGTTTTTAACATTAGCCGATTCCACCATTAATTAAAGGGGTAAAAACAACTCCAAAAATCATTGTGCTCGAAAAAGTTCAGCTCCTTATGGACATGAGGCATAGTGTACAGAACTCAATTTAAGTTATTTTAAAATTTCCACAAAATGAAAATGGAGACAAACAATTGAGGACATTCTAAATGATATTACTGAGCTATAAAGTTCATTTTATCTCTAATTTATTAACACTGTGTAGTATATGGTATTAAGTCAAAACTATTTTTTGATAAATGAATATATGTCGTTGTCTTTCAAAGCAAAATCTGGAAGACATAGAAATTATCAAGTATCACAGACTAACTGAGTGGGGTTGTGTCATTTAATGAACCTTCAGCACATGTTCAGTAATGAACAACTTCTGGGGAATGCATTCCCTTAAATGAATGCTTATTATTTTGGTTTGATCCATTTTTTACTTTTTTTAAAAAAAATATTGACTGTTGACCTTTCAAAGGTAAATTTCATTCTTTATCTCTTTTTTCAAAAATCATATTACACATATTTTCCTTTACTCTTGATGAGTTAGTCAATAAGACTTAATATCACTTATAATTTATTGCATCTAGGTATAATTTCAGCAGTTATATTAATATATATTTTATAATACACAATCGTTAAAATTTTATATTTGTACATATGTATATATATATATACACACACATATAAAATCTTTCATATGTGTATGTAGAAAATAGTATTTACTATCCGAAAAACTGAAACGATTGATAGCACCAATTAAGAACCATCAAACAATACTCAAATATTTTACTGAACAACTTCTTTGTGCTTGTGCTTACCAGAGACTTAGAAGAATAATGTAAATTATAAATCATGAAATGTTTTAGAAACAAACCAGGAAGTTTCTGATCTATGTGGGAAGTATACCTTAAGCGTATTCAAGAAAATAGATATGAAAGTAACAGCTAATGGATACCATGAGCCCAAAGACAGATACAGCTAGGAGAAAAAGGCAAGTAATTGGCGAAAGTTGATTAAAATTATGATTTTTAAATTGAACCTAAAGATACGACAAAAAAATTAAGTTCATATCTTTTCTAAGGTATGAAAATTATCACTATCACAAACTGGTGTCCTTGTATTCTTTAATGAACCTTCAGCAGATATTCAGTAATGGGGAACTTCTGGAGAATACATTCCCTTAAATTAATACTTATTATTTTGGTTTGACTATGCCTGACTCTTCTAGGATGGTTGGTGCTCTGGGGTGTGAGACTCTGATGAGAAACACAGAGCAAAGTGAAGTTTCCGTATTGGAGATGACCAAGAGCACAAACAGCAGTAGAAGTACGTACTTTCATGAGGTCCAAGAGATAAGGCTGGAAAACCTAAACTCTATAAATTTCAAAAGGCAGGAGTAGATCATGAATAAATGGGTAACTGAGGCAAAGTAAAGATTTTGAAGAAAAATACATCAAAATAAATCAGAATCACAGCACATTAAGAGCAAGCCCCAAATGTCCTAAGGAGTTGCTATGAAAAGTTGCACATGCTAAATGCAGATACACTGTTCATCTGCATTTAGCATATGGCACACAGGCAGGTTGATGCATTTTACAAAAGCAGAGGTGATGTGAGTAAATTTGGATAAAAGAATCAAAGTCTTTTGCAGTCTTCTAGAATCAAAAAAAGTTTTAGAGGTGAATTACTCTAATTCTATTCATATAGAGAAACCAACCAAGTGTAAAGTTTTTGAGCACATGTAACTGAGCAAAATACAGATCTTTATACATCTAGTTCTGCAGACACACCCAACAGGATTCATCACTGTAATGGCTAATTTGTTTATATTGTCACTTAGAGAGGTCAACTAGAGGAAAATAATTTACTTCTGAGCAGTCAGTCATATTCATTTGTAAATCCATAAATTAAGTGAAGTTAATTTGGTAGCAGAGGTAGCCATTTCAGCCACAAAATCCTAGGGATTCTTCCGTTATTTGTCTAGTACAGGCATTTTTGGCGGCCCCAAAATGTGTAGTTTTAGTATTTAGTAACTTTAATGTATGTATTTAAAGGGGAAAAGAGATTTTCCCCTTTCTACTTTCCTTTTCTTTTTTTTACTATTCATTTATTTTTATGCCTTTTGTTTGGGTGCTACTGAAAAAGAAACAGCATTTCAATTCAACAAAAATTCTTTTGGCATATGTTAGGTAGAGTAATCACAGAGCTTATGATTCAAACTAAAATACTTTTTTAACAGCTTTACTGAAATTTAATTAACACATAAACCACGTATATTTAAAGTGTTCAATTTGCTAAGTTTGGATATAGGTATACACTTATGAAACTGTCACACAATCAAGATAGTGAACATATCACCCACAAAAGCTTTCTCATGCCCCTCTGCAATCCTTAGCTCTTGTCTCTTCTGTCTCCAACCTTCCCAGGCATCCACTAATCTGTTTCTGTTGCTATAAATGTATTTGCTCTTTACAGAGTTTTAGATAAGTGGAATAACAAAATACGTATTCTTTTTGTTTTATTGCTTTCACTCAGCATAATTATTCTGAGAGAGTCTTCCAAGTTATTGAATGAATCAACAGTGTGCTCCTTTTTATTATTGAGCAATATTCTTTTGAATTGATATAATACACTTTGTGTATTCCTTGTTCTGTTTATGTACATTTGGGTTTTTGCCAGTTTTTATAGCTGTTACATATAAAGCCTGATGCGAACACTTATATGTCAGTCTTTGTATGCTTTCCTTTTGATTGATAAATATCTACAAACAGCATGCCTGCATATGGGAGCACTTTGAAATGGAAAAGGACTGAATCAGATGCCAGGAAAGCAGACATGAATCACTGTGTTCTGGGAAAATCCAGTTTTTAGTCACCCGAAGGTCAGGCTACCAGAAGAGTGTTTTCGAGTTGAAAGTAATTGACCTGGCAAAAAGCTATTTTTCATTGTACTTTCATACTGCACTTGGCAATAGCATAGTGTCAGAAACCAATGGCTGTCTCCATACCTATTATCTTTTAGAACAGGAGTTCAAACCATGGCCACTGGGTTACATTCAGCCTACCACCTGTTTTTGTGAATAAAGTTTTATTGGAACATAGCCATGCTCATTCATTTACATATTGTGTATGACTGCTTTTGAACTATATACCAGCACAAATACTTAAATACATGCGACAGAGACCATATGGCCTGCAAAGCCCAAAATATCTACTATCCTAGATGTTTTCTACATAAAAGTTTGCTGATTCCTGTTCTAAATTCTTAGCTATAAACTTGTTTACCTAGAATAGGCTCTATTTTCTAGTTTCACTTGATGCTAAATTCTGGTTAATAACGTAGAATATAAGAAGTGGTATGTGCAACTTTCAAAAATTATCTTTAAAACAAAGGTCTTAGCCCTTTTCTTCCGGACCGTAGGCCTACCTTTGTTCATATTAGGATGTGGCCATAATAGCTAGAGATCCTGCAAGAGCTTAGACAATGAAGTGACCTTGAGTGAAGGAGGAATCTGTCTTTCCAATGCCATGGAGCATCACAGCACACCTGGATGGACTTTAGCTGGTACATGTATGACAAGTAAACTCCTACCTTGTTTAAGCTGCTTTGTATATTGATGGGCTGAGGAATACTCATAGTGAATGTAACCTAAAGGATAGAGTATCTTATGTTGTAACCAACTCTCATGTTGTGCAGTATTCCTAGGGTAATGAATGTTATGGAACCGTGGGCAAGTTTCTTAATCTTGGGGGCCTCAGCAATTTCATCTATCAAAATAGCCAATAGAGCTGTACCTCCCCCTAAAGACTGAGGTGGAACTCAGTTTCCTGTTCAAATTCCTTCCACTGGAAATTCATGAGTCTTCCTCACCATCATCATCCCCAAATGTGTGTCACCAGGCCTGTGTATTCATTTTATGCAGCATTGTGTTCAAGCCTTACTGGGGGTACTGGTACCAGCTGCCTTGAATTATTTATTATTTGTTGTAGGAAACCAGGTCAGTGCAACCTTTTATCTTGATTTTTTTGACAACAATTTTGGTAGATATGAGAATTTATTTGATGTCAATGTAAGTGTTGCAATAATAAGAAAAATTCAAAAGCTTTGATCAAGCTATACACTCATGTTATACATGACAGATTAATAAAAATATGATCATACATGTTTCTGGGGTAGGCAATGTTGATAATACAAATAAACACATGAGTACTTTATAGTCAAGATTCACATATAGAAGCACCAATTTGAATAGCAACACTTTTTGAAAATGAGAATTATTTTATAATATTCTGATGTTATATATTCATAACATTAAAAAAGTCTCTCACATATTCTAATTTTTGCTTATTCTAATTTGTACTTATTTTTTCACATATTCTAATTTGTACTTATTTTTCTACTAATTTTGACATACATATTTGTACAAAGAGGTAAGTTAAAATAGGAACATTAATTTATTTGGAAAATGTATATCAACATTGCCTGGTAGTTAAAAAAAATAGCAGAAATAATAATGATGATCATCGCAAGAAGTCACTACTAATATTGCTGCTGCTAAGCCTTCTGATGCTTTTATTACCTCCAGGACTACAGCTACCAGTAGAATGGCTGCCACTATGATCAGCACATTACTATGAAGAAAGTGGGTATCACTCAGACTACAAAATTAGTTGTGCAAAAAATAAAATAACTTTTTCTTCCATTTTCTATACATGAATTTATAGGTCCCAATCTGCCTGGCTGGCAGGAAATTCAGTTATTTTGGGGGCTTCCTGCTCTCAGGACTGCGAAAACAGCAAAGCCTAGTGAGATCTATTTGGTCACTGCTGACAATGGTCTCAAGCCTCTGACCCTATGAGATTCTTGGGCACAGAATTAGTTTATCAGGCTGGGAAATTACAACCTAGAGCCTAGCCTCCCCTGACATAACTACCGCCTCTAAAGTTTTGCCGCTGCTCTAGTATACTGTCACCAAGTCACAGGTCTTGAAAATTCATTTTCTGACTTTGGAAAAAATCCCTCTCTTTTCTTCCGTCCTTTTATGGTCCTTTTGTAGAATATTCTCTCTCTCTCTCTCTCTCTTTCTCTCTCTCTCTCTCTCAATATTAATTCTTCAGCAAGCCCTGGCTTTTACAAGTTGAGAAAAAATTTAAAAAAACACTGATTTTTTTTAAAATCTATTTTTAAGGCTAGGTGGGGTGTTTTATGCCTGTAGTCCTAGCACTTTGGGAAGTAGAGGAGGGCAGATCACTTGAGGCCAGGAGTTCAAGACTAGTCCTGACAGCATAGTGAGACCCCAAGTCTACAAAAAATAAAATGAAATAATTAGATGTGGTGGTGCATGCCTATAGTCTTAGCTATCTGGAAAACTGAAGCAGGAGGATCACTTGAGCCCAGATGTTCGAGATTACACTGAGCTATGATCGCACCACTTCACTCCAGCCTGAGTAACAGAGACTGTCTCAAAAAAAAAAAAAAATCTATTTTCAGCCTAGCCAATATTTATGGAGAAAGGAAATACTAAGAATCAAACTCCAGGTTTCTTTCCTTTAGTATATTAACATTTTGGGCTGGGAAATCCTGTCATGAGGGGCTGTCATGTGCATTGAGAAGTTGTATAGTAGCATCCATGGACTCTACCACTAATGTCCCCAGACATAACCAAATGTCCCATTGAGGGTAAATTTGTGCTGGTTGATATTTCTTTTTCTAATGGCTTAAAATGGAGGAAGGAAAAAATATAAGCTAAAAATAAAGATTGAAATTTAATAAATTGTTTGGCCCCACAGTTATATATAGAATACTTACAACATACCGGGCCAAGTATTTTTATGTGGTCTCATTTTATCCTCACATGACATTATGAGTATCGTAAGTTTCCTTGTTTATAGTTGAAAAAATAATACTACCATAATGTAGGGTTCAGTCAGAAGTCAGAAAACACACTAGCTATTTGAACAGAAAAATTTAAATTAAAAGTTAAAGACATTTTAGCCACTTATAATGTTATTAACTAAGCAACTAAAAAGCTAAAAAGAGAACTCCAAAGGGCTGGTAGTGTGCTAAACTGGTATTGTGTGGTGGAGGTGAGAGTAGCCCTGCTGTTTAGCATGTGTCAATATCAGTGACAGACACATTCCCATCTTTGCTGATGCCAAACTACCAACTGGACATCATGGAACTCATGAAGAGAAGAGCACAGTCAATTTTTGCAAGCTGGTATAAGCCAGTGCCAGCACAGTATAGACTCAAGTTTCACCTCAGAGCTAATTCTACAAATATTGGAACAAACACAATTTGGATTAGCCGCTGCCACAGGGAGAAACTGCTGCTGCTGCTGCTGGAGTGAAGTGTTGCTATGGTAATAATGACAAGAAAAACAAGCAGACAGAATGGAAAGAGTCCCTTCTCCCTTCTCCAGCCTTATATTCTCCCTGAAGTGCAGAGCCCAACAAGGAACCACTGATAAAGCAGAGGTATGGTTTTTAGAGTCCCAGCTCCCACCCCAGCATTATAGAACAGAACAGAGAAGGGTAGATTTGAAACTGACAGATGATAAATTCAATAACTGATACAGATAGCTAGTGATGCATAAAGTCACTTACTTAATTAAATATCAACTAAGTGTAATTACCTAATATCATATAGAGTTGAACTCAATTCTTACTTCACATGATGTTCTTAATTGCTATATTATGAATAAATTTCAGTAAGTGTTTTTTCTTTTTTGCCCTTGATGTTATGCTGATCTTTAACTTGCTTATCAAATAGATTATACTACAATTTCTATTTGTGGTGGTGACTCTATTTTTAAAAATTTCTAACATATCCTTTGCTTCTTCTTGGAAGCAAATGCACCAAAAATGAATGCAAATGAGTAACTGATTTAATGAAAATGGATGAGATCTGGCATCTGAAAGAGCATACTAATTTTAAGTCTTCAATATATTCACATATCCACAAAACTAATAATTCAGTAGAAAGAAAATCTCATGGGATCAAACATTTCCAATTTCTGAACACAATTTTAAGATTTCCTTTCAGGTACCTAGGAAAGAAGTGTTGTATTAGGATGGCTAAATGGAGCTGGAACATGAAGAAATTCAAAGATCTTTTTCACATTACACAAAATATTGATAAAATGGAAATGGAAAAATATATTAAATACTAGGTTCAGTGACACACACACACACACACACACACACACACACAGACATTACACTCAAAATACAAAAATACTGTACAGAGAGAAGATACAGAACTTGATAGAATTTAGATTCCATTAATTGTAAGATACTCCATTAATCTATTATTACTAAGGAAAGAAGCTGTCCCTTAACTTATGACAAATACATGTTTTTAAAAATATATCACAACTTCAGAATATTAAAACATGAAGAACATTTATCTTGGACTCTATGAAGTAAAATATAAATAAAGGATACAACTAGGTAGTGGTGTTAATAATGATACATTAAGTGAAAGGGATTCTGTACTAGTGAGAAGAATGCTTCTTTCAGCTCTAGTACGACTCTTCAGATATAAACTTTTTTATTCTTCATATAATTTTTCTCCATCTCCCCTAAACAATAAACTGAGGGGGAATATCATTTTTGCTACTATATCGAATTGTGATTGAATGTAAGAACATATTTTTTAACAGTAAGATGCATTAGTTTGTGTTTTTCAAGAAGCAGATTATGAAATGAAATTAGACAAGGAAGAACTATGTTGAATTATGGAGTAGAGAAGGAAGGAGAGAGCCTTCAGACCGTGATACAGGTATCACTCATCTTGAAGAAGAGAGGGAAAGAAGGAGAAGGAGGGCTAGGGTAGCAAGAATGTGTGACTGCAGCACAGCTCCAAGAAAGGTTTGGCAAAACCAAGAGTAAATCATCTGTTGAAGGAGTAACATGTCTTGCTGGAATGGGTAGGATTTCAGGCCCTGCAATGCACTGTCATTGGCTGGGAGTAGTTGCAAAAGCCATGGCCTCAGTAAAAATGAGAGAGATCCAGAAGGATAGCACCTGGACCGTCAACTACATTCCCGGCAGCAGAAGAACTGAGCAGAGCATTTTTATATCCACCATGCAAAGCCCTATAAGCCTTACTATTTAAGTCTTTCTCAGCACTGCAATTTCATTACGACACAAATCTACACTGTGATCTACAATTGATGAAACTTTAGGAGCAAAAATCACAGCTGGAAATGAAAGGCATTTACATTGCAAGCTTGTTATTGAGGATGTACCAGATGATGATATAGGAGCAATATTTAGAAGCCTACAGATGATGCTGAATTAAGTAAAATGGTAATAATGAGCACAGTGTATTCATACACAGCATGACTTTGGCCATTTAATTACTGTGCTGGGCTAACATGATAAATGCACCTGGACACAAATCAATGGTAAGTGGTTCCCAGAACAAAACATTCAAGAAAGCCATGTATACTAAACAGAACAGTGTTTGCAATATGCAGCAAGAAATACTTCTAATGATAAAGCACGAAGTCAAGGCAGTAAAATTCTAATTATATATTGAAACTGGCTCTGGTAGATGAGTTAGCTACTTTCTGATTATAAATGTGCAATTTTGGCAAGCGCTGTTAGTCTTGGAAACACAATTTAGCGCACAAAATGTCTCTCTGTGTCCTGGGGTAGAAGAGTAAACACCTACCTTCTCCCTTTACTGAATCTGAACTGAAAAGTAGCACCCACATTCATTGCAGTTAGAAATTGTAACAGGTAAGCCCAGGTTGTCCTTCTCAAACTCTTTCACAGAGAGAAATATACGTGATGCCAGAGGGAAATAGGTCATTTACAAACTGAGCACACTATACAATATTCATGCCATTTCCAATGAACTTAACCAATGACTACCTCTCCTTTTTCCACTATTTTTAAGATGATGGGAGCACAGGCTTATGGCCATTTTTATTTTCAAAGCAACTGAACAAAAAATGCCTAGTAGCACAGGGCTGAGGCAACTATATGATATTCAATTATTATTTATTAATATATTATTAAGTTCATACAAATTGCTCCTTTGAAAACATCACTTTTTCACATACTTGTCTTTGGAATTCTGCAACTTTTACTCAGTCTTAAAAATAACCATTTATTTTATTTAGGATCTTATAAAAAATTAAATTTCCCTCCGACATATGGCTACACAGATTTGGCACATAAATTTACAATCATAGAGGCAACAAACCATTAATGAATATTGATTTATTCAATATTTCTTCCCTCAATATGTATAGACAGAACTCATATATCTGGAGAATGCAACAGGAAGTAAATATAGTAGGTATTCATTGTATTTTTGAGTTATAAAATATCCAATCACACACTGAGAAACAGTTACCATGTTTGTTTATGGCTTCTGCCTCCTCCCTCACTCTCAGGATGTGCAGCTCCTAGGAAGCTGACTATAACTCCAGCCTCAGGAGTGAGACATATGAGCAACAAATATGAACCAATCAGTTCATTCTACCCCTAATCCTGGGTGGCTTGTCAATGGGTATATGCTCTTAACTAGGCCAATCAGAGCTTTGAAGCTTCAATGCAAGTACTTTTTTTTAAACTTTGTTTAAATTGCCATATAAAATTGTATGTATTTATCTTGTACAACATGTTTTGAAGCTTGTGTGTGTATATGTTCAAACACACACATATATACACACACATATATATATATTATATAATATATATGTGTGTATATATCAAAACTGGAATGGTTTACTCTAGCTAATTAACAAATACATTACCTCACAGAGTTACCACTTTTGGGTTGAGAGCACTTATCCACTTGCTTAGCATTTTTCAACAACAATATATCATTATTAATTGTATTTGTTTGAGCCGTCGGGGGAGTGGATTGTCTCCTGCTGAATGTAAACTTGAATGGATGTATGAGCTGGACCCGTTCCCATCATCTTGCTACCAGGTGGACCTGAGACTGAAGCCAACACAGCAGAAGGCAGAGCCAGAGATAGAGAATAAATGGAGGCCTAAAAACATCATTTGATTCCAACAGCACAGTGATAGCAGAGCCAGTTCTCTCCCTAGACATTTCAGTTATGCAAGCCAATAAATTATCTCTTTATTGGGTCAATTTGGATCACACTTTATGCAGGCAACCAGAAGTGTCCTGACTTTCAGAGTACCCATCGGGGGAGATGACTATGGTGGGGTAAGATACACTGAAATGACAAAGTAATTAGAAGTGAACCTGAGACTCACTTTGTTTAACATTATCACAAAAATCCCTGTAGAATGAGCACATAATAATTGAAAGAGGCAGGAATGTTGACCATGACAGAATAGCAGTAAGGTGATTAAGAAGAATTAGGATGTATTATAGTATGTCAACCCCCAGAAAACTTTATCAGTTCAAATAATTATCTAGATTCTTCAAGATGGAAGAAAACGTGGCAAGAAAAACATGAAAGAAAAATAATACATGAGAGAAATTTAAAGGGATTATTCTCAAGAAATTAATATAAGTCAGGGCAAGAAAGCTGGGATGCAAAAGCTAGGAAGAGACTTTGGAGAATGAAAACTGAACTTCAGGCGACATTACCTCAAGATGAAGGTGTTTTGAAGTCCTGTCCCACATCTTCCTCTTCCGTTACATCTTCTTTGTTCACCTGACAATCTCTTCTCTTAACAGCAAGTGCCCCAAGTAAGCTTACTGAGAGACTCCTAATTCACTCAACAGTTAGCAAGTATTTCCTGAGCGCCTACTCTAGGCAGGTGCTGTGTTAACTGTGAGTGATATCGTAGTAAGCACCAGGATAGGCCCTTTCCATGAAGAGTTTATGTTCTACCAGAATACACAGCAGAAAACAATTTGCTACACAGACTAATTTTTTAAGTGTTTTCAAATGTTCTATGGAAGATTATGAATAAGGGAAATGACATAATATGTAGGGTCAGCAAAACATATTCTTAAGAAAGTGGCATTAGAATTGTCCTTTATGTAGGAGTCAACCAGGTAAAGAGGAAACCAGAAAGAGTCTTATATCCAGAGGAAATAACATGAGTGAGATCCTGCAGTGAGAGGTAGTTAGGTAAGTTTGAGAATCTGAAGAAAAACCAGTGAGGCTGAAACACTGAGGACTTGATGGAAAAGGAGCCTAAGGTGAGGTGGGAGAAGGCAGGGGCCAGACCAAAAGGAACCTGGCCATGAAGGATTTAGGTCTTCATTCTTCAAGTAATAGGACTTTACTGGGGAGTGCAATCAAAGATGCCACATGATCAGATCTGTAATTTTGAAACATAATTCTGTGTAAATGGTTAGTAAAAAAGATAGATGTGATGTTATAAGTCACATTAGGAATTTCTTATGGTAACTCAAATGAGAAAGGTTTGGAGTTTATTAGGGTGTCAAAATGAGGTGAAGCCAAGCAGATAGATTCAAGAGTTGTTTAAGTAGTAAGTCAGAATCTTGTCGTAGATTGAACATGAGAGAAGGGCAGGTAAAGACTGAGAGATGCTCACAGTCATCACTAGCTTTCTAGTTTGTACAAAAAGCGGAGGTTTTGTTTCCCAATCCATAGATACTAAAAATAGTCTTGATAGATGTTCACTTTTGTCAGATAAAATTTTGAGGTGTCTGGAAACAGTGGGGAAATTGAGTAGGCAGGTAGACATATGAATCTGGACCTCAAAGGATTGATATGATGATACATATATATAAATTTGAAAATAAAAGGCATATCAAGAGCAATTGAAGAGGCCATGAACATGACGAAATAGCCCAGAAAGAAATATGAAATAAGAAGACAGGAGGATCCTTCTGAGATTCTCTGCTATTTCATTCTCTTCTATCAGGCCTATAAAAGCTGAAATAACTTCAGGGCTCCATATAAAACCATAAAAATAGAAACAAGATGGGTCATTACAGAGTACAAAAAGAGAGAGTAACTCAGAGTGGAAGGAATGGTTAAGAGTATCAAATGTTATTGAGAGATCAAATAAGGCTTAGATTAACGTCCATTTGATTCAGTTTTATGGAGGTCATTGGTGATTATATTAAGAGCTGGAGAAATGAATACAGTAAACATAAAATTGAAGTATCTTTAAAATAAATATAGAATCTCCATTATTAATGCATCACTTTCCAGTTTTCTAACTTAATGATGAACGTGTACAAAATTCATTGTGAGCGGTGATGAAACCTGTTCCTTGAGATGTTGCTGAAAGCTAAATAATATTTTTTTCTGTTTTGAAGTAATCCTGCTTTGGAAGTAGAATCTGAGCAGAAATAGTTTCCAAATGCACAGATCAACTTGATAATAGTATTGTCATTGCTTCCAGCATTCATGTAGCAGAAACTTTGCTATGATTAAACAGTATGGCATTTGCAGCAAAAAAAATGGAGAGGACTTCTGACTAAAATGGAAACTACCAAATAAAGGAGGTGTATATCAGCATTTGGAGGCAATGAGTTAGTCGGTGCTTGCTGACTGAAAGGAAAATTCAGCCAAGACCTGTTTGGATAGAATCTACTATATGAACAGGGGCTGAAGGAGTAAGTGGAGCTACTTTTTAAGTTATCTACTTAGATCATTTAGAGTTGGAGAGTTGTAGTCTCCAGTAAGACTGACTGACTATATGACCCTTTATCCTCCCCCAATTTCTATGTCAGTAATTCCCTGGAAACCAGCTTTTAAAGAAAATGGTATTTACAAAGTAGAAATTAGATCATTATTTGGTGAGACAGAATTTATTGAGATATGATTTGTTGTGAAAGTGAGAGATAAAGCAGGCCAAACCATTAATATTCACTGTCAGGTGCAATAGCTGCTGGTTTTGTAGACATCTGCAGAAACAGAGCACATGTCACTTTTCAGACCAAGTTTCTGTCTTAAACTTAAGGAACAGCTGTTTCTATTCGGGAAATGACAAGAAGAGTATACATTTCAAAACGTGCCACAAACACCTTTCAAAATCAATAACTTCAACAGTGGAAGACACTGATTTTTTTTCCTTCTTTTTCTACAGATTCCTGTAAAAATAGATCATTCATTAAGAAAACAACAACAAACATGCATTGAGTTTGCTAACACAGTGTTAGGGCCTGGGATGTAAAATGAAAATATGCTATATCCCTTACAGCAAGAAATGGACACTGTGTCAGACCAGGCATAGAGCTACATATATTACAAATTGAAAATGATAACTGGTGTAACAGAAGTGTAAGAAAACTAATATGAGAGTGAATGAATGCCTTGCAGAGATTCAACTTACAGGGTGGGACATATGGACATATGGTGCAGTACTTGAAGTACAGTACATTGCAGTACATTATTAATAAGAAAGACTAAAGGGTGGTTTATGATGGAGAGAATTGCATGAGCCAAGAATTGGAGGTATGAATGGACATGGCTCATTAAGGAAAACGCGTCTGAGTGCCAAGAAAAGGAAAAAAGACAACAAATAGTTTCTATTTCATCTGAAGGTTAACACATGGAAAAGGACTTAGAGATATGCATTTAACTATTTGTCATTTATAAAATGGATAAATGAAAAGGGAAGAAAGTGAAACTCTTCTACCATAGGTAAAGAGGCAGTACTGTATATTCTATTTTTAGAAGCAGGACCCTGGAGGCTATTTGGGCACTGATTGAGCACCTGCACTTACAAGCTGTGTGACCCTGGGCAAGTTATTCAACATTTCTGAAACTTGGTTTGCTCTTCTCTAAAATGGGCATAAAAACATTACTTCTTAAACATAGTATGTTGATTTATGCAGTGAGTTAATACATGTAAAGCCTTTGGACCTGTGTCTGGAACATAGTCATTCTACATAATGTTCAGTCTTTGTTTTTATTTAAAAAGCTTCAACCGTTATTATTATACAGGTTATAGCTCCACCTGCTGGTTAATGAGGTTTGGTACTATTTTCAGTTTATTTGGATTCACATTGTTTTCATATAGGTAGGCACCATTGGTGGCAGAGTATGTTTTCTCTCATGGTTTTTCCCTCACTGTTTACCTATGGAAGTCAGTGCATGCCTGCACTTTCCCTCAAAGAGAAGCAGATGGCAAGATAGAAAGTTAAAGTCACCTGTTTTGGGTTTTAAAAAGCCAAAGAACTTTAGAGAAATGAAGGGATTCTTAGTTATAGACAGATTGCCCCCTAAGTAAAGCAAATGGACTATTTCTCCTGAACTGGAAGAGACATCTGAGGCTGATCGAGGGGTGGGTGTGGAGAAAGATCTATTCTCTTCTTCCTGGCAGCTCTGCTAAGGAGGTGGAAATCACACAGGCAAACTGGCATTAAGGAAGACTACTGGTGGCCCAAGCATGACACTGGATAAGACTAAGAGGGTTGTGCAGCCTGAGTGGTGCTGATTTGAGGTGACCTGTGCGACTATGCAACTACTGTTGATATTTCTTGAAGCTGGATTAAATTTCAGGCCATGGGAACCTAGGAAATCCCTATACTGTTTTGAGGTCCTTTTTGCACCTGCCAGTGATGACAATGGTTGTGCACAATTCATTATATAAAATATAAAATCATCTGAATTGCTCACCTGAGCTTATAGCTACATAATAGCTATATCCTGACTATAAATGAAAATTAAACTTTTACACAAATCCAGATTATTCTCCACTTTCCTCTGTTTTGCATTATCTCTTGCTACGAGGTAAACAAAATAGGATTGAATTCAGAAAGCTAAGTCTCAGAGGCTTTCACACTAGTCTTTATCCCAGTTAAAGTAAATTCAAAAGCTTCCACCAGGCATCACCACAAATCTAGGCCAAGTTGGTATCCTTAGTTTGCTTCCATTATTCTCCCAAGTCTAATTCTATACCCTTCTAGACCATCTCCCTCTTTCCTCTGAATTCCAGGACAAACTTTCCTCACCAAAAATTGTTTTAACATTTTTCTTTCCTAATTTCTATGATAGCCCCAAGCATCCATTACTGCTATCTGTCTCATGGCATTGTTCTGATTATCTACTTAAAGAAATTGAGAATAAGGCTTAAAAGAACATAATTTCCCATAAGACATTTTCATTTTGTTAATACAGAGAAAATGTCAGTTATTGGAACACATGAGGAAAAGAAATTTCACATAGGACAATACCTCAGGCTACTGTCTGTTTATTGGGTTGGTGCAAAAGTAATGGTGGTTTTTGCCCTTTTAAAAAAATAATAGTTTTCCAGGATTTTAATCATGAAATCAATGCAGAAGCCCTAAGTAAAAATCTGCTCCTATTCCTGGAAGTGAAAGAAGACCTCCACTGATACTCTGTAGCACATACAATTTAAAAAGACACATCATTTTAAAGACATTCACTCATTTGATTTACACAAAAACCAGTCATAATGGGTCTGGTACTGTGATTCTTAAATGAGTTACTATCAATTAATTGCTCTTTTCCTCCCAATGTTAAGCATGCAAATGCTTTCTAAACTCAAAATTCTGCAAACTGTTTTTTAAACTTTCCATTTATGAATGAAATCATAATTATTAATTTTGAAGAGTTTTTATAAATTTGATTCTACAATACATATTCAAAGACAAGAGCTGTAGATAAAACTCATTTTATCTTCATTCAGAATAGTAAGTCTATAGAAAAAATTAGTTTGACTTCAAAAATGGATTAGATGAAAAGTTACTTGGAAGCTTCTACATCTTGCTGAATAAAAGCAAAAAAAACAAAACAAAAAAAAACAAGCAATCAGGCTAATGGAAAAACAAGTGCAAGATTCACTTCTGTGTTTAAATGGCTCTGTTCATACCCTCAGTCTTCAGCTCCACAGAGAAAATAACTTGTTCAATGTTAATTTTTAATAGATATTGATCATATGTTGGCATTATAACTACCAGTTGCTGAAGCTGTAAGCACCTTAGTAACAAATGAGACTAGCCCCTAGTTTTACGATCATGAGAGCCAGGGATGTAAGATCCTCCCAGTTGACAGATTTGCTGCAGGCACAAATAAAGACACAGAGACCTGGAATTATGTCTTGGTTTCCTAATTCATATTCCAAGACCATTTGAAGACTAGGCCCCACACTACATTTTCATCTATCTGGGAGTTAGTGTTGATGTCTCCCCAACCCCTACCCTCCTTATCATGTCTGTTAGAGAAGCCCACTCTTTTCTGCCTAACTCTCCTCCATTCCGTTAATTCCAGATGCAACATCATGCTTACATCTTTGTCCTGATTCATCTTTTTGCCTCTAGTTGTATCTCCTATTCTGCCCACTGCAAGTCAGATAAATACTACTAAGATGCAAATCTGATCATTTCATTTACCTCATTAAACTCCCCAAACAGTGATAAGCAATGGCCACTTACCACTTATTATGTGGAGTCTTTAAGCTCATTGTTTCATTAAATCATCACAATTGAGATGAGGAAAGTGGAACCAAAAGGCTAAAAACTTGTCCTGGGTCCCAGCTAGTAAGTGGCAAAGGAAGATTCCCACTTCAGACTTCAAGCTCCTATTATGCTATGCTATGCTGCTTCTAGGATTCACTAGGGCTCTTAGGACAAATTCTGAACCCCTTCCACACCACAAAAGGTTGCTGAATATAGAATGCTAACTAGGAGTTGTTCACACCTTTGCCATTACTCTGGTTACCTGAGTACACTTAAGCCAGACTAAACTCATGATTCTCAGTGTTTGTATAGTTTCTTTTTTCTACTAAAGGTAGATTGAGAATTTCAGAGGCTAATTACTGGAAAGATATGATATTCTTCCAATTCCATGTCATTCAAAATAAACATTAAACAATTAAATAAGTGTAAGAAAACAATAATTTTTCCTATGGTAGACAGATATTTTGAGTATTAAATTCTTTATACTTGTTTCTGATTAATTTTAGATCTTTGCTTTTCTAAAACAGAGAAACAACCTGATATGATTTGACTATGTCCCCACCCAAATCTGATCTTGAATTTTTACTCCCACATGCCCATGTATCTTGGGAGAAACCCTGTGAAAGGTGATTAAATCATGGGGCCTGGTCTTTCCTGTGCTGTTCTTATGACAGTGAATGAGTCTCAAGAAATCTGATGGTTTAAAAAAAAAACCTGAGTTGCCCTGCACAAGCTCTCTCTTTGCCTGCCACCATCTGTGTAAGACATGACTTGCTTCTCCTTGCCTTCTACCATGATTGTAAGGCTTCCTCAGCTATGTGAAACTGTAAGTCCAACTAAACCTCTTTCTTTTGTAAATTGCCCAGTCTCTGGTATGTCTTTATCAGCAGCGTGAAAACAGATTCATACACAACCTGTACATAACCACCTGTCCTTTACTTGCCTATTGGGTAAATTGGCATGGATTCCTGGGATCCCATTCTTACTCATCCTTTTTGCCTAATTTATTGGACTTCCAGATTATAGAAAGACTACCTGATCTTATATAATCTTCCCTGAGACTAGGTAACTCCCCAGACTTTGTCTTACCCCAGTCGTCTGCAGATCTCTTATGTAGCCCTTTATCACACTTCCCATCTATTAGTCTATCTCTCAAACACCATAGTTATATACCCTTACAACCTAACAGATTTCAAGCAACCAATTATTATTAATATAATAAGTGAATAAGAGTTGAGCTCTATCCTTGTGCTATGTTATTAATGCAACAAGAATTCAGAAACTTGAGTTCTAATATTGGGTTTATGAGAAAATGTTTCATAATCCTTGATCTTGCCTCTTCATTTCCTAATCAATAAAGTGTAATAAAATTTAAATGTGTTTACCTTCATAAGCATCTATGGAGAAAATGTGAATTAAAACAATTACAAAGGAAAATCTTCGTTACAGAAAATCTTATGTTATTTTCATGACTGTAAAATGTATTAATATCTCTAAACATCATTTGATATTAAACAGAAAATTATAAACAATATAAAGGATTTCACCATACAGCTCAGCTCTTGGGCCTTTAATGTTAGAATTATAAACCTGAGCCTTAGATATATGAAGCAGAGAGGGTAAAATATGACCAAAGACCACCATCCAATATGCCTGGATAAAGTCAATAGAGGATTCAGAGGATCTGGCTACTAACTTGATTTAGTAGATCCAGCTAGCATGGGATAAATAAACATGAGAAGAAACATGAGTGATTTACATAATGAGCTGAATTCAATTTTGCCTTTTCCCTACTGGAATCAGTTGAGAAATTGTACTAGCTCAACGAACCTGGGAAAATTGTCTTCTGCTGTGGGGTGGAGGTGGGGGCACATAGATAAGTATGATGTAAACAGCTTGCCTGCATATCCACAAATCTTTTAGGTGATAGAGCCCAAAATACATGGATGATCAATTTTGTATTTATAGACGCTGTTTATTTCCAAAATTCAGAGCAGTGTTTCATATTGGAAAAATTCTGCACTAAGATGTAAGTGACTTGATGCCTAGATTTATTCCTTAACTAGTCTTTTAGCCTGACACAAGTTACTTTTCTTTACTTACTCTATGTCAGGTTCGTTATCTATGAAAATGAGTAGAAAATGCCATTTGCATCTATCAGGTAGGGTCATTATATAGATTAAACCCAAAAAGTGAGGGTGAGAATGTTCTCTTTGAAGCATTTGGGGTTTTGTAAGGGTTAGAGGACTTGGTCTGTATGCCACAATAAGACTATCAATGGACACAATGGATGCTAAAATTAGTCTAACAATAAATAAGGGTTGCTTGAACACATGTCCTGTGATACACCAATAATTAATGTAATAACCCAAATAGCTACTAAGTGACTAACAGGTGGGTCATGTAGCTAGCATAAATATGCTGCTGGACAAAGAGATGATAAACAAAGTGGGATGGTTGAGATTTCGTCATGCTACTCAGAATGGCATACAATTTAAAAGTTGTTTATTTCTGAGATTTTCCATTTAATGTTTTCAGACTATGGTTGACCTCAGGTAACTGAAACCATGAAAGCAAAGCTGCAGATAAGAGGGGAGCACTGGACAGTGCAAGGAAACCTTTTCTATACACTCAGATAACCCCACTGGTAAAATTCCTTTCACTTCATTTGCTCCATAGCCTCCCTATATCTGTCTACACACACAAACACATATGTATGTCATCATCAATCTTTTGTTTGAAACTAAGAGCAAGCTGCAGATAGGATATCCCCAATACACCTAAATGCTTCAGTGCTTACTTCAACCAGATATCTCCTACCTAACTACCATTAAAAACTTCCAAATCAGGCAATGCTGTTATGACACTAGTGTCTAAAAATGTCTCTTTTCCTTTATGGTCCAGAATGTCATCTAGGAATACCCATTAACTTAATTGCTGTGTCAATTCAGTCTTCTCCAAACTCTGTTTATTAGTCTTTCTATGTATTTAATATCCTGGACAGATTTAAAATCTGTATGTCTTATATTTGTAGGATGATCCTTAATTGTGTCTGTCCAGTGTTACCTCATAATCAGACCCATATCATTTTAAATAATTTTAAAAAATAATTTTGAGGTCTTCTTTAGTGCGTCTTATCAGGGACAGGCAATATCTGTCCATCCCACCACTAATGATGTTAATCATAAATGTCGGGTCCCATAATGTCTACCTAACTATAAATTCAGTATTTTTGTGAAATCAATAAGTATTTTTCCAGAGTATGCCAATGTCCTGTTCTTCATTAAACCTCTGCTTATTAGCTTTAACCTCAATTATTGACTATTATGTGAATCAACCAGCAACATGATGATTGCTAAACTCTGATGTTCAATTTCTTTTTTCCCCTACATTTATTATGGGCATTCTACCACAAGGAAGAGCTTTCCACTCTCACCATCGCCTATACATTTATTCATACATTTATTTATATCAGTATGAAATCACGGATTTCTGTTCTACTCAATATGGTGCAATCCATCACTATCATTATCTACTTTGATGCTCTAATTGTGCCATATTTGTCCAGAAGGAGTCCCTTCAAGCTGGCTCTTGTGGCCTCTTGACATGTCCCCAATGTTCTTTTAGGATTTATCACAATATATTCTAGGCCCATCTTATTTTATTTTCATAACCTTTGAATGTGGCTTTTCAAAAATATTTATTTAAAGATCCCTGATGATATTTAGAAATCAAAATCTGGTTCCTGGGTATGTTCCTTTCCAGTGGAATGCCTTCACTTTCATTATTTCTAGGTCTCCTGGAAGATCAAGGAATGTAATATGTGTATATGTACATACATATATATGTATGTATCTCATATAGATTAATACACATAACTCTAATTATATTCTGGCAAATCAGTGGACATATTTTCCTCTAACCTTCCAGTATTTTGAAGTACTTTCCCCCGTTAGAAACCTGTCTTTCACTATTTATAGTGTTTTTTTTTAATTCACTTATTTGTTCCATATTATCAGTCTCACAACTGTGCTCCCCCTTCATCTGCCACCTCTGTACCCATCCCCTTTAGCACCTTGTAACCTAGACTGCCAATGTGCTTTGTGTAGCTTCCTCTACCCTCAAATGTCATGTCCTTGGGTGCTGGTGAGTACACAGCCAGAATGCTTCCATGTGGCATCTCCTAACCTACCCATATCCTTGGCCCCTGGTAAGCACATTGTCATTGCGCCTTGGAATATCTCCTCTCTTCACCTCTTATTATTGATTACCAAACCCTCAGGCACCTCTCAACTACTCTGCAGAGTGAAGGAAGGGAAAAGAACCTGGGAAGAACAGGGACAATGAAAACAGGATTATTTTTGGTTTTTACATGCCCTTCCCTTATATCAGACTGTCAGCTGTCATTTTTCCTGTTGTCAATATGCCTATCTCTACTATATCATCCCCCAACTGAAATATCAAATGTGTGAACATTTGATATATCAAGTCAGTGTAATAAAGATAATGCGTCTGTACATTTGCTTCCTTATCTGTATTATGGCATATAATGATGCAGAGTTCATATGGTTGTTGTGTGGGTTATATGCACTTAACAATGACAGTCAAAGAGTGAGTGCTGAATAGACAGTAACAACCGCTTCATTCCCCTCTGGGCCATGTGATGGCACCAGAAGCCCTGTTTTCAGTCTTTGGTGGCTGGCAGTAGAGATTTCAGCTAGTGAAGTACAGATTTTCTGGCAGTCTGTTGGTTCTTAGAAGATCTGACCAGAGAAGCAGATGAGTGTTTTTGGAAACTTTGTTCATAAAGAAACCGGCTACAGGTCAGGGACACTTTCATTATGGCCAAACAAGATCAGGGCAAGAGGTCATGGGAATCACAAATGCTATTCTTCACAAAAATAAAGAGTAAAGTTTCCATGGGCTAAAATGACTGGAAAAAAAGAACATAATACTTTAAACCCACACCTTTCTTGCCCTTTTACTTCCTTTTGCAGCTCAACAAATGTTAGTGCTATTTAAGGCTCTTTGCTCAGTGTCACCCATCCTGAATTGTGTTTCACAGGCAGGTCTTCTTGAATAAGTTCTCTTTTATGTGCTGTAATTTTTATCTCTCCATTTCTTAGAAATGAATGGGAGATCTATATATACAGACCAACTTAGGAGAATATGCTAACTCCTAATCTTTCTGCCATTCTCTGAGTCTGGTGTTATTTGTAGCAAGTGTACTGTTGCTTCAGTAGTATCAAGATATCAGTGGAAATAGGAAAAAATCTGATGCAGGTGTGAAGCTGTAGAGCAGAAAATGATGCTAAATTGTGACAGTAGTAACCCAGTTACTACTGTCCTAAGGATCAGATGGAATTGATTATTTACCACCCTATCAAGAACGTGGTGCTTGATTTACGATTGTTCTACTGACTATCATTCACCATACGGATAAGCAGAGAAAAGATTCCTTATAGAACCTACACTGCTTTCTTTATTGGTATGTCCCCGGTTGTCACCCTACTGGAACACGATCATCCTTTCTTCAGAGATAGATGAGAGAGCACAAATATCATCAAATAACATTGACTAACTCTCCCCAGAGTCCTTGACCAGGCCATTTATCTCCTAAAATACATTTTTTACACTTTCAAAACAAAGAAATCCAGCATATGGCCGTTAATTTGGATCTTAACAACTCTGTACTTTGAAAAGACAAATGATCAGCAAGCTGTTTCAAACCTTAACCTATAATTTGAGGGGAATAATTTATTATCCAAACAAAACTCATTTAATTAATCAAAATGTAACATTAAATTCAGAATTAAGTTTTGCCACCAGGACCATCTGTTGCCAAGTACACACAGGCATTCTCCTCTCCTACAGACAAAATACTTTGTCCTATATAAGTTTGCAAACAGGTGTTTTTTTTTTTTAATGTAATTAAACTCTGACATTGTGTTAGTCATTAAACATATCTTAATGACTTTTAATCAAGAGTTGGTTGGAATAAAAAGCTATTTAACATTTCTGTGAAAGAGAAAGGCAATGGATAATTAGGATATGGCAAAAAAATCTAATCAACTTGTCAAGCACAGAATGACAAAGAAGTGAAAGTTTGTCTTATTGGCAATAATGACAAAATTCACCTGATCTGCCATGAAATCGTGATCCAAGCTTCCATTATTTAACTTATAAACTTTGTAAGCAAATTGGAGTTCAGTTATCAAGTAATTTTGAACACATGGAATGCAAATAAGCCTTGGAAAGAAGAAATGTCTGAATCATTTATGAGTAAACAAAAAGTAGACATCCTAAAGCTTGCACCAATAAGCATCTCTCATTCAATGGCTCAAAATTGACTAACTGTTACTACAAAACTATACCTGATAATAGGAGAGAAAAGAGAAAATGTTAAATACACAAACAGAATTCAAAAATCTGTATATGGCTCTTTCCCTTAGGGTAATATTAGCTTTTATATTTCAGGAGCTTTTGAGAGCATTGCTGTATTATTATCGAAAATAATGATTCAGGAATAATGTTACATTATACCTACTGCCTACAATGTAAGAAAGTAAATAATTATGTGTTGCATCTAATTTTATATAAACTTAAATTTAAATAATTTGCAGTCATCCAAAATACCTGTTTAGTACGACAATCTGTTCCCCTAGTACATTAGGTTTGGAAAGTTTTCCTTTACTTTTCTGATCCAAGTTAATTTTTCCCAAGAACTTCAAAAGACACTCAAGGTAGACTATGGACACAATTTGATAGACTTAATTTATAGTATATTCCATTTCAGCCAATTGGAAGATAATTTTGGGTGAAGGGAAAAGCTGAGTTTTCTGGAGATCCCTCCCATAAGTTGTGAAGAATGATTTAGCATTCATATCCAAATATAAATAAATGTCAAGGAGCTATGTTTTAAAAAGTATTTTTTAAACAATTTTCATTATAACTCCCAGGTTTCCTGAATGTAGGTATTCTAAAACCATTCATTTCAATATCCTTTCCTTTCTTCTTTTTCTCCTTCTTCTCCTTTATTCCTTGCTTCCCTTCATCCTGTTTACTTTCCCACCTTTATTCCTTTATTTGGTTCTAATACATTGTGCTTATTTAAAAAAAAAACTCAAAACTTTAAGTTTCCATTTCCAGTTGAGATAGACCAAACTTTATGAAAAACTAAAACAGTGAGGTAAAATTTAAAAACATATGTTTCAAATGACGGGAGAGCTACAAATGTAGCCAGCAGGAAAGAAAATTCTGGAGAGAAAGAGAAAGACATATATAGAGAGGTCTACATTTATATAAAACTATTAAGTAAAAATAAACTGCTATATTATTTCAGTCACTGTTATATTGGTGTATCTGTCACTTGCATTTGAAGTCAACTCTACCAAGTAAAGCTATTCGGTGCTAGAATAGAGACCAACCTAGCTTTGACGATTTAAATTTCATTAATTTGTATGCCACCATAGAGCATTTGAACTTCAGAAACTTTGAGAAATGTATTGAGTAGATACACGATCAGAAGAAAGCAAAGAGCAACGCTATGAAATTATTCAGTGTTTGGTTTTCTTTATCCTTCTGTGTTAGAAATGTTATTGGCTGTAGGAAAAGTTTCATGCCTATTTGGATGCTCTCAGATGACATGGAATAATTATTGAGAACTCTATTAATAACTCTGCCAATGGAGATGACATTGAATTTATATTTGAAGAACTGGCCTGTAAGTGCTGACTCAGCTCCTCACTAGCTGTGTAACACTGTCAAGTACTCTACCCTCTATGATCCTCAATATTTTTATCAATTTGATGAATCATGTAAATGATTATAATAATTACTACAAGAGGGTGGGTCAAAAAATGGCAGGGCTAAGATGATAGACTAGAAGCAGCTCATCTATGTGGCTATCTTGTAGAAGAAACAAAAGGGCTGGTGAGGCCAGGCATGGTGGCTCATGCCTGTGAGGCCAAGGTGAATGGATTATTTGGTCTTGAGTTCACGACTAACCTGGCCAAAATGGTGAAACCCTGTCTCTACTAAAAATACAAAAAAACAAAAATTGTCCCACTTGATTTCAGGCACCTGTAATCCAAACTGCTCAGGATTCTGAGGCAGGAGAATGGCTTGTATTTGGGAGGCAGAGGCTGCAGTGAGTCGAGATTGTGCCAATACACTCTAGCCTCGGGGCCAGAGTAAGACTCTGTCTCAGAAAAAAAANAAAAAAAAGAAAAGAAAGAAAGAAAGAGAGAGAGGGAGGGAAGGAAGGAAGGAAGGAAGGAAGGAAGGAAGGAAGGAAGGGAGGGAGGGAGGGAGGGAGGGAGGGAGGGAGCGAGCCTGGTGAACACTAACCCTGCAGGCCAGTCATCTGAGAAACCACATTGGGATCACAATCCCACACCATGCTTCTAGACTGAGACAGTCACCTGGACATTTTGTTGGAACAACTCTTGATTTTAGGAAGACCACTACAAACCTTGAGACACAGAGGGGAACAGCAATGGTGCCATAGCCCCAACAGAAGCTGCAGTTGTGGTATCTGGGAGCAGTGAGATTGCTCCACCTCAGCTTACGAGACAGGGCTTAGTGCATACTTCTGGCCTAGCCATCTTGCTTCTGCCTGAACTCAACCAGTGACTCCACTAACCCTCGCCACTGGTAGCCAAGCAGGCCACACTTGCTAGAGCTTTGAGTCCAGCAGTCCTGTTTTGTGTAAACTCAGTTGGAAGGCACAGCCTCTTGTTGTCTTGGGAAACACCCAGATGGCAGAGCACACGACCCTACCTACCTTGACCACTGGTAACTAGGCAGGCAATGTTTGCTAGAGCTTTTGGCCCAGCGGCCCCACTTCCGTGTGAACTCAGCTGGAGGCTACAGCTTCCTATGTTCTGGGAAACACCCAGATGACAGGACACATGACCTCACCTGCCCCTACCACTGGTAGCCAGGCAGTCAACACCTGCTTGAGCTTCTGGCCAAGTGGCCCTGCTTCTGCCTGAACTTGGCTAGTGGGTGCAGCCTCCTATTGTCCCAGGTAGCACCCAGATGGCAGGGTAAGTGACTCAAGGCATCCCTACCACTGACACCCTGGCAGGCAATGCTTGCTAGAGCTTCCAGCTCATTGGTCCTGTTTCTGTGAGAACTCAGTTGAAGGACACAGCTTTCTCTTATCCCAGAAAATACCTGGACAGCAGAGCACACAATTCCACCTATCCCTGCCACTAGTAGCATGGCAGGCAATGCCAGCTAAAGTCTCTGGCCCAGGGTGGATTAAATGTCTCAATTAAAAGACATAGAGTGGCTAGTTAGATAAAGAAGCAAAATTCAACAGTATGCTGTCTTCAAGAGATCCGTTTCACATGCAATGACACCCATAGGCACATAGTAAAGGAATGAACAAAAATTTACCAAGCAAATCAAAACCATAAAAGGGCAGGGGTTGCTGTTCTAACTTCAGACAAAACAGGCTTTAAACCAACAAAGATAAAAAACAATAAGGAAGGGAGTTACATAATGGTAAATGGCTCAATGGCTCAACAACAGGATCTTACTATCTTAAATAGTGCACCCCACACAGGAGCATCCAGATTAATAAAGCAAGTTCTTAGAGACCTACAAAAAGACTTTCTTAACTGTATAATTATAGCTGCATATTTAACACTCTGCTAACAGTTTAGACAGACTGTCAAGGCAGAAAACTAACAAAGATATTTGTGACTTGAACTCAACACTTAACTAAATGGACTGAATAGACATCTACATAACTTTCCATCCCAAAACAACAGAATACACATTCTTTTTATCTTGAAATGGCACATACTCTAAAATCAAACACACAATAAGGCATAAAACAATTCTCAGCAAGTTAAAGAAAACAAATCATACCAACCATGCTCTCAGACCACAGTGAAATAAAAATAGTAATCAATGCTAAGAAAATCACTAAAAACCATACAATTACATGGAAATTAAACAACCTGATCCTGGATAATTTTGAGTAAATACTGAAATTAAGGCAGAATGAAGAAAGTCTTTGAAACTAATGTGAAAAAGGATACAACATATGATAATCTTTGGGACACAGCAAAGCAGTGTTAAGAGGGAAGTTTATAGCACCAAATGCTTACATCAAAAAGTTACAAAAATTTCAAATTAACACCCTAACATCACAATCAGAGGAACTAGAGGAACAAGAGTAAACCAACACCAAGCCTAGAAGAAGACAAGAAAAAACAAAATCTGAGCTGAACTGAAGGAAACAGAGACATGAAAAAACATACAAAAGATCAAAGAATCCAAAACCTTGTTTTCTGAAAGAATTAATAAGCTAGATGGACCATCAACTAGACTAATTAAAAAAAAAGAAGAGAGACTGTCTAAATAAACAAAAATTCAAAATGACAAAAGGGTTCTTATCCTTGACCCAACGGAAATACAAAAACTCTCCGAGACTATTATGAACACCTCTATGTATACAAGCCAGAAACATAGAAGAAACAGATAAATTCCTGGAAACATGTAACATTTCAAGATTCAAGCAGGAAAAGATAGAATCCCCCAAGAGACCAATAATGAGTTCTGAAATTAATTCCATAATAAAAAGCCCAGGAGCATATGGATTCACAGGTGAGTCCTACCAGATGTATAATAAAGAGTTGGTACCGTTCCTACTGAAATTATTCTAAAACATTGAGGAGAAGAAACTCCTCCCTAGCTCACTCTATGAGGCCAGCATCATCTTGATACCAAAACATGGAAGAGACACAACACAAAAATAAAACTTCAGGCTAACATCCTTGATAAACACAGATGCAAAATAATCAACAAAATACTAGCAACCTGAATCCAGCAACACATCAAAAAATTAACTCACCCAAGTCAAATAGACTTTTTATTCCTGGGATGCAATGTTGGTTCAACATACGCAAATCAATCAATGTGATTTACCACGTAAACATAACTAAAAACAAAAGCCACATGATTATCTCAATAAATGCAGTAAATATTTCAATAAAATTCAACAATTCTTAGTGTTAAAATTCCTCAACAAACTTGGCATTGAAGGAACATACCTCAAAATAACAAGAGTCTTCTATGACAAACCCACAGCTGACATTATACTGAGTGAGCAAAAGCTAGAAGCACTCCCATTGAAAACTGGCACACGACAAGGATGCCCTCTTTCACCACTCCTATTTAACATAGCACTGTAAATAGAAGCCAGAGCAGCTGGCTAGGAGAAAGAAATAAAAGGCATTCATATTGGAAGAGAAGAAGTCAAACTATCCTTGTATGCAAATGATATGCTTCTATACCTAGAAATCCCCATAGCCTCTGCACAAAAGTTCCTTGATCTGATAAACTACTTCAGCAGAGTCTCAGGATACAAAATTAATGTACAAAAATCAGTAGCATTCCTAGACACCAACAACATCCAATTTGAAAGCCAAATCAAGAACACAGTCTTATTGACAATAGGCAAAAAATGAATAAAACACCTAAGAACACAGCTAATCAGGGAAGTTAAAGGTCTCTATAACAAAAATTACAAAACACTGGTCAAAGAAGTTGAGGATCACACAAGCAAATGGAAATACATTCCATTCTCATAAATAGGAAGAATCAACATTTTTAAAATGGCTATACTACTCAAAGCAATTATAGATTCAGTGCTATTCCTTTCATACCACCAATGACATTCTTCACAAAACTAGAAAAGAAAAACTATTTTAAAATTCGCATGAAACCAAACAGGAATCCAAATAGCCAATGCTAAGCAAAAAGAACAAAGCTGAAGGCATCACACTATCTAACTTCAAACCATGCAAGACTCCAGAACCAAAACAGCATGGTATTGGTACAAAAACAGACATACAGACCCATGAAACAGAATAGAGAGCCACACATCTATAACCATCTGATTTTCAACAAAATTGACAAAAGCAAGCAAGAAGGAAAGGACTCCCTTTCCATTTTATTCAATAAATGGTGTTGGAATAACTGGCTAGCCATATGCAGAAGATTGAAAGCGGAACTCTACTTATACCACATGCAAAAATAAACTCAAGATGAATTAAGAATTAAATGTAAAACTTAATACTATGAAAATGCTTGAAGATAACCTAGGAAATAGCATCCTGGACTTAGGACCCGGAAAATGAAGATGCCAAAAGCTGATGATACACAAACACATACACACACACACACACACACACGCACACACACACACACACACACACACATTTACTTGACAAATGGGAACCTAACTAAACTAAAGAGCTCCTGCAGAGTAAAAGATCTATCAACAGAGTAAGCAAACAATCTTCAGAATGGGAGAAAATTTTTGCAAACTATGCATCCAACAAAGGTCTTACATCCAGAATCTCAAGAAACTTAAATTTACAAGCCAAACTCCCCAAAAATTTTATTAAAAAGTGGGTAAAGGACATTAACAGGCAATTAAAAAAATACATACACATGGGCAACAAGCATATGAAAAAATGCTCAACATCACTAATCTTTAGAGAAATGCAAATCAAAACCACAATGAGATACCATCCACACCAGTAAAAATGATCATTATAAAAAGTCAAAAAATAGGAGATGCTAGTGAGGTTTCAGAGAAAAGAAGACACTTATACACTGTTGGTGGAGTGTAAATTACCTCGACCATTGTGGAGAGTAGTTTGGTCATTTCTCAAAGAACTCAAAACATAATTGCCATTTGACCCAGCAATCTCCTTATTGGGTATATATCCAAAGAAATAGAAATTGTTCCACCATAAAGACACATGCATGTGTATGTTCATTACAGCAGTATTCAAAAAGGCAAAGACATGGAATCAACCTAAATTTTTATCAATGGTACACTGGATTAAAAAGTGTGATACATATACACAAAGAATTAGTAGGCAGCCATAAAAAAATGAAAGCATGTCTTTTTCAGTAACATGAATGGAGCAGAGCTGGAGGCCATTATCCTAAGCAAATTAACACAGGAACAGAAACCAAATACCACATGTTCTCACTTACAATTAGGAACAAAAGTTTGAGTACATATGGACACAAAGAAGGAAACAACAGACACCAGGGCATACTTGAGAGTGGAAGGTGGGAGGAAGTTGAGGATCATAAAACTACCTATCAGGTACTGTGCTTATTACTTGGGTAACAAAATAATCTATACAACAAACCCCTGTGAAATGCAATTTACCTTATAACAAATCTGCACATATATTCCTGAACCTAAAATAAACTACCATTTATTTATTATTATATAGCTAAATTGAAATAATGAAGTGTTTAAAAATATTTGCAACTTATTTTAAAATGCTAACGAATATAACATTACTGTTATGTTTGCTACACATCAGCCAAAATTTGGTGCAATTACATGGGTTATTTATAAGTAGCCCTGAAGTGCTAAGCATTTCTATACCTGTTGTGAGTCCTCTGTGGACTAGAGATCTCACTGACCTTATTGCCCAATAAGGTCTACTTCATTCATTTTTGAGATGTTCCCAGGACATCACCTACATTATCTCCTTTGACTCAGCTGTTTCCTCAGCCTGTTGATAAGTACCTGCCTCCATTACCAACGACTCTCTAAGACAGATGGACATGTCAGTACAGTTTGGATTCACCAATGACACTAGCTCTCTTCACAGGGATGAGGACAGTAATAGTGGCAGAGTCTCACCCTGAATTCAGTCCTAACCTAAAAGTATTGCTCAAAGGGGGCAATAACACTTAGTAAGAACTTACGGTGTATGTACTCTATAAAAACTTTTATTAAATGGAAGTTCAAAAGAAAGAATAATTTGTGTGTCTATGCCCTATTCTAGGAAGGATCCTGGGTTGACTCAATATTATGAGGACAGCTCAACTTTCTTCCCTTCACCCATCTGTAACACACACACACACAATCTCTCTCTCTCTCTCTCTCTCTCTCTCTCTCTCTCTCTCTCTCTCTCTCTCTCTTTCTCTGTGTGTTCCTGAGATAACCTAATCCATCTTCATA
>NW_016107375.1:8066981-8110507 GCF_001604975.1 Cebus imitator
TTTTTTCAAAAGAAAAAAAAACCCTCATTCTCAATTGTATACTCAAATTTTTTGATATAAAAATCCCAAAATCTTCCAAGAAGGGTACAATTCTGGGTTCATCCATATTCATGACAATTTAAACTTGCAAACGCCTTTGTGATGATGAAATTATTGAATTATATATCAGCCATTCATTACTGCTGAAGAGCAGAGGTGTATGAGAATAAAATTGGCCTAAGAATGTCTTGTTGAGGAGGGACATTTTCAGGGGCAAGAAGCTTCATACAGGCAGCAGAAACTGAGGGACTGTGGGACCCTAGGAGGAGGAATATGGAAGCTGAATTTGTGCTTAGCTAAAAGGATTTAAGAGTTGCTGAAGGCCAAACACTCTGCCTAGTCAACATATTTTAGTCAGTCATACTGGGTTAATGATACGGGTTGGTTGTGTGCCCATCCAAATCTCATCTTTAATTGTAGTTCCTGTAATTTCCACATGTGGTAGGAGGAACAGGGTGGGAGATAAATGAATCACAGGGTCAGGTCTTTCCCATGCTGTTCTTGTGATAGTGAATAAGTCTCATGAGGTCTGATGATTTTATAATGGGGAGTTCCCCTGCACATGTTCTCTTGCCTGCCACCATGTAAGATGTAACTTTCCTCCTCATTCACCTTCTTCCATGATTGTGAGGCCTCCCCACCCATGTGGAACTGTGAGTCAACTAAATCTCTTTCCTTCATAAATTACCTAGTCTTGGGTATGTCATTATTAACAGTGTGAGAACAGACTAATACAGTTAATGCAACATGCTTGACCAGAAGACTCCCAATCAAACATGTAGAGAGAGAGATATGTGAAAATAATTAAACAAACAATAGGAATAAAGTAGGATATCATAAGCATCCAAAGATCAAACATTTCACAATGATACGTCTATTTTCCTGTGAGGATTTTCTGAAAGAGAGAGCTTAGAAATAACTCAAATTCTAAAAGCCACAAGAAGTGTTTACATTTATTCATTCCAATGTCCTCATCTAATACACGAGAAAACTATTGTGCATAGGAGTCAGACTCACAGAGATCATGTTACTAATCCAGTGACATAAAGGTATTATTTCAAAACTATGACAAGAAGCTTACCCTTAGTCATACATTCCTGTTATGATTTGGCTGTGTCTCCACTCAAATCTCATCTTGATTTCCTATGTGTTGCGAAAGGGACCTGGTAGGAAGTTACTGAATTATGAGGCCACTCTTCCCTGTGCTATTCTTGTAACAGTGAATAAGTCTCATGTGATCTGGTGGTTTTAAAAAGAGGAAATCCCCTGCACAAGCTCTCCCTCTCTTTGCCTGCTGCCATCCATGTAAGATGTGACTTATTCTTTGCCTTTGAGCGTGATTGTGAGGCTTCCTCAGCCATATGGAACTGTAAGTCCAATTAAACCTATTTCTTTTGTAAATTTCCCAGTCTCTGGTATGTTTTTATCAGCAGCATAAAAATGGACTAATACAGTAAATTGATACAGGTAGAGTGAGGCACTGCTGAAAAGACACTCGAAAGTGTGGAAGTGACTTTGGAACTGGATAACAGGCAGACATGGAAACAATTTGGAGGGCTCAGAAGAAGACAAGAAAATGTGAGAAAGTCTGGAACTTCCTAGAGGCTTGTTGAATGGCTTTGACAAAATGCTGATAGTTATATGGACGTTAAGGTCCAGGCTGAGGTGGTCTCAGATTGATATGAGGAACTTGTTGAGAACTAGAGCAAAGATGTCTCTTGTGAGGTTTTAGTAAAAAGACTAATGGCATTTTACCCCTGTCCTAGCGATCTGTAGAAGTTTGAACATGAGAGATGATTTAGGATATCTGGTGGAAGAAATTTCTAAGCATCAAAGCATTCAAAAGGTGACATGGATGCAATTAAAAGCATTCAGTTTTATAAGGGAAGCAGAACATAGAAGTTTGGAAAGTTTGCAGCCTGACAATGCAATAGAAAAGATAATCTCATTTTCTGAGAAGAAATTCAAGCCTTCTGCAGAAATGTGCTTAAGTTACAAGGAGCCAAATTGTAATCCCCAAGATAATGAGGAAAATATCTTCAGGGTATGTCAGAGACTTTTGTGGCAGGCACTCCCATTACAGGCCCAAAGGCCTAGGAGGTAAAAATGGATTCATGAACTGGGCCCAGGGTCCCCATGCTGTATTCAGCCTAGGGACTAGGTGCCCTAAATTAGAGCCACTCTAGCCATGGCTGAAAGGGACCAAACTAGAGCTCAGGCCATGGCTTCAGAGGGTGCAAGCCCCAAGCCTTGGCAGCTCCCATGTCGTGTTGAGCCTGTGAGTTCACAGAAGTCAAGAATTGAGGTTTGAGAACCTCCACCTAGATTTCAGAGGATGTATAGAAATGCCTAGATGTCCAGATATGTTTGCTCCAGGGGTGGAATGCTCATGCAGAACTTCTGCTAGGGCAATGCAGAAGGGAAATGTGGGGTCAGAGCCCCCACACAGAGTCCATACTGGAGCACTGCCTAGTGGAACTGTGAGAAGAAGAGCCACCATTCTCCAGATCCCAGAATGGTGGATTCTCTGACAGCTTGTTCTCTGCACCTGGAAAAGCTGCATACACTCAACACCAGCCCATGAAAGCAGCTGGGAAGAAGGCTATATCCTGCAAAGCCACAGGGTGGAGCTGCCCAAGACCACAGGAATCCACCTCTTGCATTAGCGTGACCTGGATGTGAGACATGGAGTCAAAGATTTGACTGCTCCACTAAATTTTGGACTTGCATGGGGACTATAGCCCCTCTGTTGTGGCCAATTTCTCTCATTTGAAATGGCTATATTTACCAATGCCTGTTCCCCATTGTATCTAAAAAGTAACTAACCAGTGTTTGATATTACAGGCTCAGAGGTGGAAGGGACTTGCGTTATGTGGGAAGAAACTTTGGACTGTGGACTGTTGAGTTAATGCTGAAATGAATTAAGACTTTGGGGGACTATTGAGAAGGCATGATTCATTTTGAAATGTTAGGATGTGAGATTTGGGAATGGCCAAGGGTGGAGTGATACAGTTTGGCCATGTCCCCACCCAAATCTCATCTTGAATTCTCGCATGTTGTGGAAGGGACCCTGTGGGAGGTAACTGAATCATGGAGGCAAGTCTTTCCCATGCTGTTCTCATGAGATCTGGTGGCTTTATGAGGTGGAATTTCTCAACACAATTATCTTTGTCTGTTGACATCCATGTAAGATGTGACTTGCTCTTCCTTGCCTTCTGCCATGATTGTGAGGCTTCCCCAGCCATGTGGAACTGAAAGTCCAAATAAACCTCTTTCTTTTGTAAATTGCCCTGTCTCAGGTGTGTCTTTGTCAGGAGTACAAACACAAATGAATACAGTTTATTTTTTTTTCTATCAGCTTTACACCAGATATGTCTAATCTTTGTAGTTTTTGTGGGTAGCTGAGGAAGAAACATGAACAAGACAGGGATAAGTTCTGATAGGGTGTGGAATCTTCTAACCCTTTAGTGCACTCTGCTTTTAAATTGTATATTTTCTATTGATTTTAAATTTCCTATCCTTCTCTCCTTCCTTCCTCCAGTCTTCCCCCCTCCCTTCTCTCCCACTCATTTTTCTCATCCCTTTCCTCCTCTACATCTCCTTCTCTTTTCCTTCCTTCTTCCTCTCTCCCTTTCTTCCTCTCTCTCCTTTCTTCCCCTATCTTCCTCTTGCTATATTTCCTTTCTTTCTCTACTAGTTTTTCTTTTTTCTTTTCTTTTCTAATTTAGTCTTCTTTCTCATTGAAATGTAAGGGTTGCTTTTTCCATAATTTCTAGATGACTACTACCTGGCTCACTCTTTTTATCTGACCTGACTTTTTTTAATAGTGTCTGATGGAAGGGGAAAATATTTAATTGAGACAATGCAATAAAAAGATTATGTGGCTCTATAATTGTGAAATCAAATGGAAATGATGTCCACCAGTTAATATAAAAGAGCTAATCTTATTCACTAATGGAATAGTTTAATCCTCATATAAGATTATATTTAAAATAAGAAGATATTACAGCATGTAAGTCATAGCTTGTTATAAGACAAATGGAATTCTCCTTTAATACTTTTTAAGCCACAACTTCATTTTTCATTATCAAAGTTTTAAGAAGTTCTCATTAGCTAAACAACTCTGTTTTCTTTTATTTGGTGAGCTCAAGATTCAATCACTATGAAGCCTCTTGACATTTCTTAATAGAGGTGTTTCCAAGCTTCTTTTGGCAATTTGGGAAAAAGGAAATGGTTGTTAAAGTGAATTTCTGAAGCCTAAGCTTGGTTGATATAGGAAATATTAAAGCAAGTATTTTGTTTTTTGTTAAATTGGTTTGGTAATTAGCAGCCATATTTTAGTTTCTTACTGAATCTACTGCACATAAAAAATACTGATTTCTAATGGACATCCATAGAGATTCTAGCTGTATTCAGACTTCCTTCTTTCCCAATCCCATGACTGAAGTTACAAGAAAGTACTTATAAATTTTATTTAAGAATTCTTTTTTAGTATGCATTGAATTAAATGCATTTGTTGTACAAAAGAGTCATTTAAATTCTGTTCTTATTTATGACTTGGTGATATGAGAAAGGTTCTTTAAACCTCAGCCTTCTTATCTATTTTTAGGTATAATCACAATACTTGTCTCAAGCTCTAAATAAGATATTTATATGAGAAAATTAATGTAGTGTTTTGCCTACTGCTTGTGCCAGATAAAACACTTTATAGATGTTCGTTGCAGTTATAATTCACACTTGTAAATACACTAACATGTAGAAACATACATTCTCTAGCTTTTCTTCTAACAAAATGTTTATATCTTTATTGTAGTGCCAAATACAGAAGCATGTTTTGATTGCTTTATATTAATATTAAAGCCCTCTTTCTGTTGCCTTCGGACTATAATGCCATTAGACTCATAGAGCTGAAAGTTAGAAATTATCTTCTTCATACAGTTGGCACTTGCCCTTGTCTTTATGCCATACCTCCCCCTACTTCTCCTTTTTTCCTATTTGAAATGCTGATATAAGGACAGGAGTTCTAGCAGTAATATCTCCTCATGGAGCAAGGTGAAAAGAAAGCCACAGGCTAAAGATGGTGGAAGAAAATGGTAGAAAGAGCCTCTGACATCTCTGACAACATGAAACTGATATCTCATGTTACCATGCCTGCCTCTGGACTTCAACCCCTAATTTTTCAACCTACTAGTATATCCAGTCTCTTAATTAATGAAATCAATTACTCACAGATGGTAACAGCAGAAGACTAAGCCAAATTTTATTGGATTACTAGACCTCTTTCTTTAAAATTTTTTTTAAATACATGATGTACATATTTTCTGAGAACATGCATTAATTTAAAACATTCATATAATCTGTAAAGATAAATCCATGTAACTGGGATATCCATCACCTTAGATATTTGTTTAAATGTATTTCTCCTATACATGTCAAAATTCAATTAAAAAGGAGAAAGAATGAAAACGCTTGTATCTTTGCACCAGTTTTCTTCCTTTGGCTAAGCAACATCTGATAAAGAAGACTCTTCAAAAATAGATAAACTCTTTGCAGCTTTTAGCTGAAAGGAAGCATGATGCTAGGACATAGCGTTGGTAATCTGCAGTAATCTGCAGCTTGCTCTACCTTTAAGGAGCAAACATTTTAACTTACAAACTTTTTTCACCTTCTGCTTTATTATAGATTATTATGTGCTGGTTTGGGAAAAGTCTCAAGTGCATTGGATTTTCTTAACATGATCTCACCTGTGTGCCCCATGCCCACTTCCTCCTGAGGGCTTCTTGGATATTCCCCTGGATTCCCAGGGCTTTGCCAGAATAAATGTCAGCTGGGCGTTCCTGCCATTGGTATCTCATGCTCCAGGATTACCTCCATGCTTTTCATTTTTGTGCCATACAAACTCTCATTGTACTATTTCCCTGGTATTCCCAGAGGAAAAGAAGATTATTCATTCATTCATCTTGGGGCACTAGTGATAGACTCTCATTTTGTATCCTAAAATGTTCCTGGGATATTCTCATCTATGTTGATCAATTTCTCTCAAACAACTACAGTTCTTATAACCTGTACCAGCCATACAATTTATTCCTTAATTACATAATATGATGTACTCCCGGAGATTTTTTGCACATTTTCCCTCTCCTTCTAGATTGTGTCTTTCCTAATGGTGAAACATTAACTATGCATTATATCTTGCAACACAGATCTCTCAGCATTAGGCATACTATATTCCAATTGACTAAATATTTAATGTTTTTAAACTCTGTTATAATAAAATATGAACTTAATTCTCATTACATAAGTAGTTTGAAAATAATTATCTGAAGATATTGAAATGCAAAGCTAAGATACATTGAGGAAATGCTGTAAGAAAATTGAGATGAGGCACAATCTAGAATCACTGTCTTGAAGCAAATAGAGATGTACATACTAGAAACTAGAGCTAGTTTAGACAATTTTTAGCAAGAGGTAGGCTTTGTGAAGATAAGCGTATGTGAAATGAGGCACCATCACATTAGGTTTCTTTCAAAGATATCTGCACAATGTTGAAAATATGCCATTGTTTTGTGGAGAAGCATGCTATAAAATTATTTTCAAATAATGCTTTTGTATTTTAAATTTTATTCAATCTTTAATGGATATTTAGTTGATTAAAATCATTGTGTCAGTTTTTCATATCCACCCAGGAAAAGATTGTTTCTAAGTACCATCTAGGAGCACTGGTCACATTCTCAAATGTCAAGGTAATTCTCATTGTGAATGTTCTGAATTGTTAGATGAACATTATGACTTCTTATTCTCATTGCTTCTTGTCAAAAAAAATCAATTTTATTTTAAAAATTTAATATTTAATTTTTTTTTCCCAGCACTAGGTTCATTTGAATTTCAGCTGTGATTATCTTAAAGTAGCAATGTCTTGAGAAAAAAATGACACTGAGATGTTAGACACTGTAAATGGGGTTAATGTTGAGAAGGGAAAACCTTTTTATGATTCACATCACAATAGCTAGGTCACCATTCATTCTAGCATTTTATGAAAGTCTGGAAATCACGTTTGCACACAAAATCATAGCGTATTACTTTAAAAATTTTTTTGCCATTAGATTGAGAGTTTGCAAGCCAATATAGTAGCCACTTATTCCATTTCTCCTGCTATGGTTATTGGAGACTCATTCATTCAGCAATCAACATTTTTTCTTTGAAGCCTATGACAGAACTGGCTGCTATGGGTACCGGAAACACACCATTAACTCTAATGCGGGACACACTAATTCACTTAGGGGCCGCTTGATGCTCAGATATTCATCTCTAATTCACTTGAACACAGCCAAATCAAGAGTCATGTAGCCTATGACAGTCTGTGGATCTCATAAATGGTTCTGCTCCTTCCTTAGCTGTATGCTCTGTGGTTTGAGCATAGAGCTCTATTTCTACTATTTTTGTATTGCACTGAATGTAGAAAACAAATGTTTAACTTGCTTTCATAAGAAATTATCTTAAGATATTTATATATTTGGGCACAGTTTAATTAAAATTTGAGATCTTGTGTGGTAAGGTAATTTATGTGGTAGTCTGTCCAAATTTCCACAGCACCAGGAGCTACTTTCTCTTAACTTCCACATCTTCTCCTCACTCTTTCCTTCTCCAGATTTCCCTCTGGATTAGTTTGCTAGACCTGCCATAACAAATACCACAAACCAGGTATCTTAAAGTAACTGAAATTTATTCTTTCACAGTTCCAGAGACTAAACGTTTAAAATCATGGCAATGGCAGGACTGCATTCTCTCCAGATTGTTTAGAGAAGAATGTTTGCTTCTTCTAGGTTCTGGTAAGCTCAGATGTTCTATGATTTGTGGTAGCATAATTACAATCTCTGCCTCCATCTTCATATAACTGTCTTTCCTCTGTCTCTCTTTTCTCCTTTTCTTGGAAAGACACAAATCATATTAGATTAGGTCCCACTCTAATCTAGTGTGACCTCATTGTAACTTTAATATGGGACGCGGTGAAGGGAAGTGCTGGAAAGAGAAGGATGGGGTCCTTGGGAAGAGCTCAATGCTCTGGCCTGTGCTCTCAGACATAAGTGATAATAGGCACTCCTGTTTTCATGCCCTAATGTAACATTTCCCAAGACGACTCTGGGCCCCCATGACCCACATCCTGTACCTATACAAATCCTGAGACCCTAGTGGGCACACACACAAGCAGCTGGATGTTGAGAGAAACATCAGCAGAAGAACACACCGACAGACTCCAGGAAGCCATCAATGGCAGAATGATATGGAATTTGGCTGGGGGTGGCTGGAGGACAGTCCAGCCACTGAGTGGCCCAGTTCCAGGGGAAGACAAGCTTTCCACTTCATCCCCCTTTTGGCTCCCATCCATTTGCTAAGAGCTACTTTTACCACTCAGTAAAACCTTGTATTCATTCTCCAAGCCCATGTGTGATCAATTTTTCCAGTACACTAGCGCAGGAACCTCAGGATACAAAAAACCCTCTGTCCTTGCGATAAGGCCGAGGATCTAATTGAGCTGATTTACACAAACTGGCTGAGGATAGCTAAGCGCAAAGAGTGCACTGTAACACACAGCCACTGTGGCTTTGGGGGCTGTAAAAACCTCATCCCTAGTTGCTGCTTGAGGTCAGAGCCCATGATTCTCACAACCTGCCTGTCTGCATGCTCCCCCTAGGGGTTTGAGCTGCGGGGCCACCAAAGAAGCGAGCAACACCCGTTGTAGGCCCTGCAGAAAGGATAAGGGAACTTTTCTTGGTCACCTGATTATACACATCTTCAAGGACCTGTTCCTAAGTAAGGCCACTTTCCAAGGTATCAGGTGTTAGAACTTCAACAAGTCTTTTTGAGGAACATGATTCAACCTACGACCAACTCTTTCTATTAGGTTGACCATGTAGAAATTTCTGTTTTGGAGGAAAGTGAGAATGTGAGTCTCACACATTTTATTCAGTGCATCAAAACTTCTTTTTCTCCATGATATATTCTAAAATACACTTTTAACAATGTGCTCCAGGACAAAAGCACAGAAATGAAACAAATATTTTATAAATCACCTTTCTTAAGAGGTACCTTTGATATCACCTATTCTCCTCTAGTCTACTCTATTTTCTTACAACTATATTGCAACACCAAATTGATTGTGAAATCCACTAATGGGTCTTAACAAGCAATTTTAGAAATAATGCTATAACTTAAGCACAAAAATTCCACAATGCACACTGCAAAACTATTATCCTCTATTAACCACCATTAAGATTACAGGAAACAAAAGATTTTTGTCCCTTTAGTAACATTCATACACGGAAAAAGAAGGCATATTTAGAGCTTCACCCTCATTACAAGAAACAATCTTGCTGCGGCAGGGAATTAACTGAGTGATATCTTTGAGTCTCTTCATCTTTACTTGCTGCAATTGTGAAATTCCCTTGGACATTTTCCTTGAGAGGATTTAATTGCTCTTGGCTTTTGAAGGCATAGACTTTTAGCTCTTTTTCTGCTCTGATAGATTTTCATCATGTCTCAAACCGATTAACTTGATCATTTTTAGCTCATCCATATTAATAAACCTTTTATTACAGGTGAAGTCATTATGACTTGACATGGGCCACACTTTTTAAAAAAAATTTAATTTTCTAGTATTCTTTCCAAAGGTAGAGAGGATATATCCCCTTTGAAAAATGTGCATTTGGGGAAAATGCAAGAAGAATTTAAGACATAAATGTACAAATATTCATGACCCATACTTGGCCACTTGTGTGCATACACATGTGTATAAACCTTCTGTATCTTGAATAATTCTCTATTATAACATATGTTACCTCTGTTATTTGTCTACATCGCTTTGCCTACATTTATATATTAAATCCATGCTTCATATATTAAATCCAAGGTTAAATTGCTTGTGGGATATAAATAAGGATCATGTTAACTTTAATGAAGAGCAGTTTTCTGAATCGCATCTCATCTGCCACTGTGTGGCTTTGTTATTTTCTTTAATGTTATAAACTTATTTAGTAAAAACGTATTCCTGAGAAGCTGTGAGTTCTTTCCACACCTCTGCCTGAGTCTTCCCAGCAAGCTGTCCCTGAGCACTGCTACTGAGCACCAGTCTCTCCAAGTCTGCAGCCAATGGCCTGAGGCACTGAGTCCTCACTAAAGAAATCCAGTGTGTCTAAAACACACAATGTTTGTGCAAGAATAGGAAAGACAGAATTTTATTCCCATTGGCCCAGGTATGCATGCATTTCTGGCTTGTTTCCCAGTGTGTGCAGATGTTACATATAATATCTACAAACATATTAATTTTTTTAGAGATACTTTTCTCCATCATATTAGACCTCTAGACCTGGTTGGAATTAATGTGGAAGATGGCTATGATGCTGTAAAAAGCAACTGTATTAATATAGGGTTTTTTCCTGTATTTTTTGTAAGAATCTTTTTGTACCCACATTTTTCACTAAAAATGACAAGAACATAGTAAAAGTAACCCAGATGAATCAAAAGAATGTGCAATGACAAATTAGTTTATTTCCCACCCCACATGCCTATTTGCTGATCCTCAGCATTTCAGAGACAAAGTCATTGTTTACTCATTCAAAGAATTCTGCCTTATTTTTTTTTCACTAGCATGATGGATATTTTGAGTAGTGTCTAAATCCCAGATGTTGACACAATTTAGAATCAGAATTGGCATTCTCCTATACGCACAGATATTTACATATCTGTCTTCTTTTCAAGACAAGCAGTGTATCCTGTTTCTCTCTAGGTTGTCAGCAGTGTGTCTGGCACATGGAAGTTGCTTAATTATTATTTCATTGTTAGAATGAATCCTGGGGCCCGACAGAAGTGCTTTTGTTCACTAGTTGTAGAAATGTCATTCAACACTCTTACTAGTTAATCAAGTAGACAATTATCTTTTCAAGTTCACTAATTTATTATTTCCAATATGAAAAGATGGGATGGTATTGTTTGCATGAGAAGAGGTCCTGGTTTTACTATGTCTGTTGCATATTTGCTGTGTAAATTGGGTATGTATTTTCCTTTCTTTGGACCTGTTTGTTAACTTTTTTAATGAAGGAGCTGGGTAAAATAATCTATGAAGTCTTTTCCAGCTCTATTATTCTGTTAACCTATATGTTTTTAATCTGGCATGTTCTTTTGGAAAAATATCCTAGATCTTATTTTTCCTGTATTCAAGCTGCTTCTTTTCTTAGAATAAAATTTCCCAAGGTTGAAATTTATAGCTCTTGAATATCTAGTCCTACAAAATCCACAACAGAAGCCATATGCAATTCTTATCATGTGGGTCTCAAATCTGCATCTGACTCCATTAAACGTGTCTAAAAGAAAAGAGTGTGGGTGCTAACAAACCGTTCCTGAATTTCCATTTTTTTTTCTATTTCAGCAAATACAGAGTTGAGTCTGCAGTGGGCAATTGGTTAATGTTTTTAAAAATGAATCTGATTTGTGAAGCTTTGAAAATTCTTTTTTCTTACTACAACTTCCTCTGATCATGCTTACTCTCCTACAGAGTTGCAAATTCATCCACATACCATCAGGGGTTCCCTGAGCTCCTCGCTTTTCTTCCAGACCACAAGCCCATCTGAGCTTCTTTGCTCTTATAATCTTTTTATTCCACTCTTATGTTCACCCTCACCTACCCTGCACCTCATCTTCTATATCTGTCTTTATCATCCTTAACCCCTGGTGAGGCTAATTATCTTTTTCTTCCTCTCATATTTATCCTAGGTTGATTTTCTATAGTTACATGAATGTTTCAATAAATTTACAACTGCCTTCCCTAAGATGGCTGTTCAGTATATTTACTTTTAAACATAAAACAACATGACATTGTCATCTAACTGTTTCAGAGATCAAAGGTCTAAAATAAGCCTCAATCAGCTAACATCACGGTGCCCTTAAGGCAGGTTCATTCTGGAGGGTAGAACCCATTTCCTTTCCTTTTTCAGCTTCTGGAGGTCACCTGCATTCCTTCACTTCTGACCACTCCTTGGATCCCTCCAACCACCTGTTTCTGTTGTTACATTTCCAACTGCTGATTGTGATCCCCCTCTCTTTTAGGGACCCTTGTAACTACATTAGGTTTACCTAGAAAATCCAGGATAATTTTCTGATCTCAATATCCTTAGCTTACTCACATCTAAATGTCTCTTTTACCATGTAAGGTAACATATTTACAGTGTCTGGATATTAGAGTGTGGGAATCTCTGGAATATTATTCAGTCTGCAGTATTCAGCAACCTCTAATCATCTCTCAGTGTCAGCATTTGGTGCAGTCTGCCTGAAAGTGTGGTCCATAATCTGCATGAAAATACTAATTCCAGAGCACTACCTATGAGGCACTGAAGCAGAATCAAGCATGGGACACAGAAGAGTTAAAATATCTTTAAAACATATACATATATATACACCTTGGACTTAAGGAATTTGTTCATCCCTAATTAACTTAATGTTCTATTGACTAATTCAGTTCCTTACAAATGTTACTGACATATTTTATTAAAGCTCAAATTACTTAACATGTCTTATGAATTACCACATGACTCTAATTTATAACTCACTGTGGAAATACTGCTTTTTTGACAAATGTTTCTGAGTATCATATGTATAGTTTGGGAACCTAACGAGCCACCAATTCTATCTTCTCATCCTCCTAAAACCCTGCTCGCAAATCACCTCTGGGGCCTTGATTCCATCATTCATTCCTTTCTCTCTAAATTTGTCACTTTGGTTTTGAAAAATATATCCTTTTATTTTCTCTAAATCAATATATGTACACACAAACTGACAAAGAAGAAAAAGCAGGGAATTAAGAGAATATTCCTTTTCTTTCTCCTTTCTCCTGAATGTTGGGGTCAGATCCCAGAGTCCAGTCCAGAGAGAAATGGTTGTAGCAGCAGAAAATAGAGACCTTCATCGTAAAACCCCTATACCTCCCTCTCTGCTCTCTTCTCTCTCCCCTTTTCCAATGTGGTCCCATTTTTCAGGCTGACTTGAAACCAGTGGGACATCCTGCTCAGTCAATTTGGTGTGTTTGCACATGGCGTCCACTCTATCAACCTCGGCCTGAAGTCCTCTGTGCTTCACCAACCCCCACTACAATCCTCCACACTCATACCTAAACCCATTCACAAGCACCATACACATATGCCACACTACACAAACATCCACACACACCATCCTACATATACAAACACCCACGCTCCTACCTCCCTCCAACACAGATGCACATCCATACATAAAAACCCACATAGACACACACCACACATATCCACTGAAATGGTTTGGCTGTGTCCCCACCCAAATCTCATCTGGTTTGTAGTTCCCATAATCCCCACATGTGGTGGGAGGGACCCAGTGGGAAGTAATTAAATCACGGGGCAATTTTCCCCATCCTATTCTCGTGACAGTAAGTTCTCATGAGATCGGATGGTTTTATTAAGGGGCTCCCCATTTGCTCAGCTCTTGTTCTTCTCCTTGCTGCTGCCACTTGAAGAAGGATGTGTTTGCTTCCCCTTCCACTGATTGTAAGTTTCCTGAGGCCTCTCCAGCCATGCTGAATTGTGATTCAATTAAACCTCTTTCCTTTTTAAATTTTTACCCTATTTCAGATATGTCTTTATTAGCAGCATGAAAATAGGGTAATACATACACAAGCACACGTCACATCACCACATGCATAAATCCTCAGCCCCATGCACAAACCTCTCCCACAAACACACATACCTCACACACATGCACAGACACACAGCACAACTCATATGTATACTCATCTACCTACTCACACCCACCTACAAACACACACATACCTAGTTACCCTCACGACCATACCCACCCCACCCCACACACTCAGACACACATATGCCTCCCCCAACACACAAGCTCGTAATCCTTCTCCCCACAAAAACACACATAAACATGTATATACATATGTACTTGTACACACAAATAGAGACATACATGTATATCACCCACAAAACACACTCTCACATAGACACAAATACCCCATGAACACATACCCAAATCTATTCAAACACACCTCACACACACACATTCTTAGAATCATGCACATTTGCACACATAAACACACATTTGACTTTCCCACAAGCTCTCATTAAATGTTTGGAAACACACACACCATATACACCCATTTACATACCCCTGCCCACAAATGGACATACATGCACAGACATCACACCTCTCCCACACATATACACAAACATCTTACAAATACATGCATATACACAGGCACTGCCCCACATGTACTCAGACATACACAATCAGCATGACTATCTTATCTGAAAAATAAAAGAAAACATACCCACATTATCACACCAAATGCAAATAAACTACAAAATTATAATATGTTTGAACAATAATAGAGTAGCAGCCCTTCTAATATGAAACCTAAGCATTTCCTAATGTAAACATTCTATGAAGGAAGTAAAAAATATGAGAGTACTAAACTGTTTTAAAAATATTATACAAGTGAAAGCAGCATTGTGTTAGTCTATTTTCACACTGCTGTTAAAGACATACTGGTGATTGGGAAGAAAAAGACATTTAATGGCTTACAGTTTCACGTGGCTGGGGAGGTCTTACAATCATGGTGGAAGGCAAGGAAGAGCAAGTCACATCTTATGTGGATGGCAGTAGGCACAGCAAAAGAGAGAGCTTGTGCATGGAAACTCCCCCTTATAGAACCATCAGATCTCATGAGACTAACATGAGAACAGTACAGGAAAGACTTGCTCCCATGATTCATTCATCTCTCACTGGGTCTTTTCCACAAGTGAAAATTCAAGATGAAATTTGTGTTGGGATACAGCTAAACCATATCATTCCACCCCTGGCCCTTCCCAAATATTTTGCCCTCCATTTCAAAACAAATCCTGCCTTCCCAACAGGATCTTCTCAAAATCTTAACTCATTTCAGAATTAACTCAAAAGTCCACAGTCCAAAGTCTCATCTGTGACAAGGCAAGTACCTTCCATTTATGAGCTTGTAAAATCAAAAGCAAGAGTTAGTTACCTCCTAGATACAATAGGGGTACATGTATTGGGTAAATACAGCTATTCCAAATGGGATAAATTGGCCAAAATGAAGGGGCTACAGACCCCATGTAAGTCCAAAATCCAGCAAGGCATTCAAATCTTAAAGCTCTGAAATAATCTTTGATTCCATGTCTCACATCTAGGTCATGCTGATACAAGAGGTGGGTTCCCATGGTCTCAGACAGCTCTGCTCTTGTGGCTCTGCAGGGTACAGCCTCCCCTCCCAGATGATCTCATGGACCAGCATTAAATGTCTACAGCTTTTCCAGGTGCTCGCTGCAAGCAGTCAGTGAATCTACCACTGTCAGGTCTAGAGGATAATAGTCTTCTCATAGCTCCACTAGGTGGTGCCCCAGTAGGGACTCTGTGTGGGGTCTGATCCTACATTTTCTTTCTACATTACCCTAGCAGAGGTTCTCCACGAGCACCTCACCACTGTAGCAGACTTCTTCCTGGGCATCGAGGCATGTCCATATCTCCTCTGAAATCTAGGTAAACGTTCCCAAATCCCAGTTCTTGACTTCTGTGCATCCACAGGCTCAATACCACATGGAAGCTGCTAAGGTCTGGGGCTTGCATCCTCCGAAGCCAAGGTCTGAGCTTTACATTGGCCCCTTTCAGCCCTGGCTGGAACAACAGGAATGCCAGGCACCAAGTCCCTAGACTGCACATAGCAGAGGGACCCGGGGCCCAGACCATGAAACCATTTTCTCCTCCTAAACCTTCAGGCCTGTGATGGGAGAAGCTGCCCCAAAGCCTCCAACATGCCATGGAGACATTTTCCTGATTGTCTTGGTATTAATATATGGCTCGTTACTAATACAAATTTCTGCAGCTGGCTTGAATTTCTCCTCAAAAAACAGAGTTTTCTTTTCTATTGCATTGTCAGGCTGCAAATTTTCCAAACTTTTATGCCCTTTTTTCCTTTGGAAACTGAATGCCTTTAGGCACAGAGAGAAACAGAGCTTGGGCAGTAAAACTCCCACTTACAGAACCATCAGGTCTCATAAGCATGAGGTCATCAGATCTCATGATCTCAACAGCATAAGTAGTGAGGAGCCAAATATTAATCACCAAGGCAATGAGGACAATGTCTCCATGGCATGTCAGAGACCTTTGGCGCAGGGTCCTGTGCTGTTTTCATGACTGTTCACTATCATGAAACAGCATGGGAAAGACCTGCCCCATGATTCAATCACCTCTCACCGGGCCCCTCCCATAACATGCGGGAATTCAAGATGAAATTTGGGCCGGGACACAGCCAAACCATATTAAGCATATATAAAAAACTTGTAGAATTTTAGTAAAGCAGTACCTAGAGAAAAATTAACCACTTTATAATACATTATCTTTACAAAGTCATGTAAAAGAGAAAAAATGTTAAACTTAAATATAAAATATCCAAAAATGCATATAAATCTACAAAAAATCTCAGGTCAACAAAACAATAAATATAGCAGAAACTAAATGTTCAAATATTAAAACATTTAATTTATAAATTTAAAAGCTTATTCCTTAAAACTAAACTATACTAACACATATCAAATAAGAAAAATTATGTTATTTATAAAATTGAGAGTCAATTTTTAAAATATCTTCATATAATCATATGTGACAATTCTCAGTGAAATGAGTGGTTTTAAACAAAATATTAACATTGGACAAAAATTAAAATAATGTTGAAAATATAAAGAGTCAAATTACTAAAGAATCTTTTTCAATTAGCTAAAAATGTAAGCTAACATCCTGATCAGTTAATTTATCCTTTTGAAATTTATAGTTTTATCAAGTTATCAAGTGGATATGGTTTGGCTCTGTGTCCCCACCCAAATCTCATCTTGAACTGTACTCACATAATTCTCATATGTTGTGGTAGGGACTTGGTGGGAGATAGCCAAATCATGGGGGCAGTTTCCCCATACTGTTCCTGTGGTAATGAATAAGTCTCATAAAACCTGATGGTTTTATCAGGGGTTTCCACTTTTGTGTCTTCCTCATTATCTCTTTGCCTGCTGCCATCCATGTAAGTCATGACTTGCTCCTCCTTGCCTTCTGCCATGATTGTGAGGCTTCCCCAGTCACATGAAACTGTAAGTCCAATTGAACTTCTTTTGTAAATTGCCCAGTCTCAGGCATGTCTTTATCATCAGCATGAAAATGGACTAATGTATCAGACAAATCTTAACCTAACTTTTAATCAAAAGTAAGTAATTCTAAAGTTATTTTAAATATTACACACATAATATCTTCACTTGGAATTGTATATTTCACCAATAAATAATTTCATAAATTTAATGAAGCATTTTACTTTCTAAAGTCTTTAAAATTAGAGTGAATTTATAGTAAGTCGTATCTTACAATCACATCACATCAGCTGTGAAATAGTTGTTACCCCATTTTTATGTGAAAACTAAGTTGTTCATTTGTCATCATTTCAGTTAATATACATGCAATTTCACACTATGCATCTTGATTTTGATTGTCTTATCAACTGTCTTTAAAAAATTTATTCACACTGATTCAACATTGAAATAAAAATTATATGAATAAAAGTATGAAAATAGAGCAGTGAGGTGTACATTTGATAATTATGAAGGAAATAGCTCTCATTGAGAATGACCACCACCAGTGTTGCCTGAGGAACTGATGTAAGCAGTTTAGAAGAAACTTTTAGAGGCAATCTAAGACACATTTTAAAAAAATGTGGTCTCACCAATACTCTTGATGTAGTTTCTTCATTGCTAAATTGAGAATCTGCAGTTGGAATTGGTATATTTGGCCCAATATTATTTTCTTAGCAATACAACCCCAATCTTTAGCTAGCCACATGGCTTCATGTAATGAGAAACACATTTTACAACCTCCCTTCAAGTCCAGTCTAAAAGTTATGTAACAATTCTTTCCAATTTTATGAAAATACAAAATGCACAACTTTCAGAAAGTTTTTGGTTAGTAAGAATGTTTCTTTTTACTTTTCTTTGCCATATTAGATCATGGAGTAAAAACACATTTTAAGTATAGACAAATAGTAAGACACAAGGTATCTGGGTTGGTAAAAATCATGGTGCTATCAAATTATCATTTGACTGCTTTCTACAATATTTTGTTTACCTAAGAATGAACTTAATATCTATTATGGTTAAGACATTTTGTTGGGGGGGGATGTTCTTGCACTTGCAAAACAATTTTAAGCTTAATTCATACAACACCAAAATGCATATGCTCTAGAGTTAAGCTTTGCATGCTTTGAATAGAAAATGAAAACCAATGTTTCTTAATTAATTATAATTACCTACTTATATTCAATCCCTCTAGTGGTGGAAATCAGGTATTACAATGTTTATTCCAACCTGTACCTTTTGATAAGTTTAAGGCTGTGTCCCTTTTCCCAAGAGGTTCCTCTTCCCCCTTTTTCTCAAACACCACCTGAGGAAAACCCAGTTTTCCCCACGTAATTATGTGGGTCCTTAGTGAACCCCCTGAGATAGATCTCATCCCACCTGGGCATTTGTTGGAAGTATTAAGACCTTGACATTATGAAAAACAAAAATACTTTAGTATCTCAAAAACGGTATACTTAAAATAGCAGATCAGTCAACAAAAATTAAGATTGCTACAGTATAATATAGTTGAGGCAGCTATTCATACAATAAGTTAACTTATAGTCATTTGAAGAAAACGCTAGTAAAATATCTTGGAGACATGCATTTGCTTAAGCAACATTAAAAACAATAAAGTTTTTTAGCTATTTTCACTCTGTTCTTGCTCTAAAATTGACAAGTGCTTTTTTCTATGAGTCTTCTAAGTATTGAAGACTGATTTACATGTATGAAATTGAAAATACCAGACATGAGACTCTATTGACCCTTTCATGGTTTAAAATACTTTGTTTTGAAAGGAAATCCTTTATATTTTTCTAACAAGAGGAATGTAAACTTCTTGCATCACTAAAGATGGGCAATATTTGAAGCTGTGATTCATAGCCTCTTTCATTCAGCTTGTTAAATGCTAGTTTATGACCTCAAGTTACTGCTTGTTAACAACTTGTAATATGGATTCATGGTCACCCAATTTTAACTCAAACTTAAATCTAATTGATCTTTAGTGGAACTTTATTCAAAATAATGTACTGATTTTAGCAGGAGGTTTGCAGACTCAGCAAGGGACAATGCACATATGCATTTCAAGACTTTCTTCTGAAAAAAAAATCAACGTACAATGTGCATGTTAAATTTTAACTGGACAAATCAATAAATTCCAGATGTACATGGCTTTGTGACTCTTTTGTTTGTCCTCTGGAAAAATGTAATATCTGTTTTTTTTCACAACTACATAGGACGTGAAAAATTTTCACATTAGTTTAAAATTATGTTATTTAATTTACTTCTGTAATCCCTGGAGAATTGTTTAAATTGTGAATGCAACATCAGGAAAAAGACAGTGATCTTAGTGTTAGAAAATCTTGTCTTTAAACGTGGTTCTGACTTGCTCATCCCCTCATCTCTCTATGAGAAGTCACATACAAATTGAAGTATCATAATTCTGTTGCTTTAATTTTTTTATTGATCATTTTTTGAGTGAATGGTGTGTGTCCATCACAGAAAAGTCAAAAGGTACAGATATTTACAAAGTAAAATATCAGGCTACTTTCAGTCTGTTGGTCAGCTAGTTCTCTTGCTCAGAGACAACCATGGTTAGGAGTTTCTATGCATAAGTCATAGATATGAAACTCAATACTGTCTATTGAAATATGTAAAGGCAAGGTCTCAGCACCTACTTAGCACTGTTCCATGGCTTGACGTTTTTTGCTAAAATGGTCTTGGGGATTCTTTTGCAGCATTCACATTAACCATAACCCTAATTCTGATATTCTCTCAATTTTACTATATGGAGTTACCATAAGTTATTTAATCAGTTCCTTGTTAATGAACAGTTAGGTTACTTCTAGTCTTTTCTTATATTAAGCAGTGTTGTAATAAATTGTCTTACTAATTTTTTTAGGTTCACTAGTATCATATTTGGAGCATGAATTCCTAAAAAGTGAATCATATGTGCAAGCAAAGCACATCTATTAATTTAATGTCTATGGCTAATATTTCTTCATAGAATTTGCACCAGTTTACACTCCCATCAATAATGTCTGAGTCTCAGACCTCCCCACTCCACCAAAACACTGTGGCATAAAATTACTTGGTTTGATATAAAAATAGCGTCTTATGACTATCCTGTACATTATTACAAATAGATTTAGTCTTTTTAATGTTTAAATACTATTGTAAGTCTCTCTTCTTTTTATGAGATGGGGTCTTGCTATATTGCTTAGGCTGGACTGGAACTCCTGGGCTCAAGCAGTTCTTTTGACTTAGCTTCCCAAGCAGCTTGGACTCCTCAGGAGTGTGCCAAGGGGTGAAGTGCTGGATGAATTATTTTTGGTTGGAATAATTTTTATATCCAGTGTTCTATTAGGCCCTTGGTTTGTTCTTTATCATTTTTATATGATATTTTTATATTGTAATTTGTGTTGAAAATTTTTTCCCCGGTTTTTACCTTCAACTTTGCATCTGGTAATTTTTTTCCTGTCAGATTTTTTTAATGCAATCACAGATAACAAACATTCATTTATTGTTTTTAAGTTCCATGTCCAAAGTTTAAGGACTTTTTCATTTTAGGATTTATTTTTAAATTAACATTTTAGAGGTTATTTTTATTAACTTTATTTTACATTTAAATATTTGCTCCATCTAGATTTGATGTTGTTGTATAAAGAAAATAAGAGGCTGGGTGTGGTGACTCACATCTGTAATCCCAGCACTTTGGGAGGCCAAGGCAGGTGGATCATCTGAGGTTAGGTGGTTAAGAACAGCCTGGCCAACATGGTGAAACACCATCTCTACTAAAAATACGAAAAAATTAGCCAGGCATAGTGACAGGCACCTGTAATCCCAGCTACTCAGGAGGCTGAGGCAGGATAATTGCTTGAACCCAGGTGATGGAGTGAGCTGAGATCACGTCACTATACTTCAGTAGGTGATAAGATCAAGACTCCATTTAAAAAAAAAAAAAGAAGAAAAAGAAAGAAAAAGTAAAGAAGAAACTTAATTTTTGTTTTTTTCAATGACTGCCCAATTTTCCAAAATTTTTTATTATGATACCTTGTGTCTCTCTCAGATATACAATGCTACTTTCCCATTTGAGGGGAATTGATAAGCTTATTTAACTGAACAAAACTCTGGTAAAGATACTCTGAAGTTTAATTGTTATACTGCTTTTTTCAAATATTTGGTTCAGGACACATTTATTTTGTCGTGATATGAGGTTTGACCTCCACAACCCCCAGTCTCTGAAAACACACACACACACACACACACACACACACACACACACACACACACACACTCTCTCAAGGGAAATGTAAATAATTTATAAAGCATATGATATATTGCATATTAGTCAAAGTTCTTATTTGCAAGCAATGGAATGCAGTCCAGCTAGTTAAAGTAGAAAAATATAGCTAAAAGAAAGGCTATAAATGACAGTTTTCTGTCCTTCTTGGGAAAATAGAAAATTACCAAAATATAAGGAAATTGTCCAAAAATATTACAAATGTCCATTTCCTATCTATTAGTTAACACTATCCTCATCACAGTCCTGTGATATAGGACACTATTATAATATTGTCTGCATTTTACAGATGAGGAATGAATTGAGAGCCCAGAGAGGAAGCAACAAATTAACATTTATGTCATCCACTGCACTAGATACTCAACATGTTTTCCCATTTAATCCTCTCTAATCAATGAGTAAGTTAATTATTCTCCTGTTATAGATAATTTAATTGTGTCTTAAAGCTGTAAGTGAATTGTTCATGGTCACAATGCTAGTAAATTGCAGAATTATTTAAATCTATATCACTTTACTACAGTCAGTACTCTTCCCAATACACTAAGTTGCCTTAATAAAAGAGCAGAATTATAAACCAGAGAGGTAAGTCATCTCAATGTCATCTCATGCCTGAAAAGCTATGTCCAGTTCTCTTACATATTGTAAATGTAAATTCCAAGTTATGGGTGAAAACATACTTGTATATGTTAGCTAATCGATGGGAAATTAAATTCATGTGTATTTAATGGTATTTCTATTTAGAGAATTTTCAATACTTGTAATATTAAAGCAATATTATTTCAGTTTTTTATTCTAGTGCTATGATTGGAATATGTCTTCTCCTAAATTCATGTATTGGCAAAACAACACCATTTTTTCTTTTTTAAGCTTTTTAAGGGGCTTTTAAGAGGTGATTAGGTCATGAGGGATTTTCCCCTCCTAAATTGGATTAAGTGCCATTATAAAGGAGCTTCACTTTACAAGGGGAGTTTATCCTGTTTTATCCTCTGCCTTCTACCATGTGAGGACTCAGTATTCAAGATGGTATCTTGAAAGCTGAAACTGAACCCTCACCAGACAATAAACCTGCTGACACCTTGATTTTGGATTTCCCAGACTTTAGAACTGTGAGAAAATAATTTTTGTTCTTTTAAAATTAACCAGTTTCAAGTATTCTGTAATAGCAGTACAAACTATACTCAGACGTTTAGTATAGAGACTCCTCTTTGGAAATAATCTGGAATTGACTATATTGAAAAACACGCTAATCTCCCAGATAGTTTGTCTTGTAAAGACAGTAAATGAGTTTTGACTGCATTGTAATTTGCATCATTTTGAGGTTTTCAAGATCTAGCCTACCCATGTTGCTATTTAGAATAGTACTCTTGCCTCTCAGTCAGCAGCAAGTCTTTTATTTAGATGGAGTTACGCTCTTGTTGCCCAGGCTGGAATGCAATGGTGCTATCTCGGCTCAGTGCAACCTCCACCTCACAGGTTCAATGGATTCTCCTGCCTCAGCCTCCTGAGTAGCTGAGATTACAGATACATGCAACCACGTCCTGCTAATTTTGGATTTTTAGTAGAGACGAGATTTCTTCATGTTGGTCAGGCTGGTCTTGAACTCCTAATCTCAGGTGATCCTTCCACCTTGTCTTCCCAAAGTGCTGGAATTATAGGCATGAGGCACCATGCCTGGCATCAGCAGCAAGTTTTATACAAAGGTCTATCAGTTATAGAGAAACATTTGCACAAAACAGACAGGGGAGAAATTAAAACTTAGGAATGTTTTGAAAATATACAGCAGGACATTCTCATGCCTCATAGATTGAGAATCAGTTACATTTTATAAAAGGCTTGTCTGAGTTTTCTAGGCAAATTTAGTTCATGAGCTTGAAAGTGCATAGCAGTAAGCCAAGAAATGGTTGAAACTTATCTTCTCTCAGGTCTGTATGCGCACCTGTCATGGTCAGCATCACTGTCATCATAACTGTTATCATTAATACCATGAGATTGTCTATGTGCTTTACCATTTATTCAGAAATCTGATGGAAAGTCCAAGCTTTTTTCTTTTTTTTTTTAACCTCTTATTCTATAAAGCAGTAAGATCGTCAGGCACTTTATTCCTATATCCTATCACTGAACAAAGTAACTATCTCAATGACTCGAAGAAGAAATATTTTAAAAATAATATAACAAAGTGAAAACAACCTAATCTAAGTAAATAGAAACACTATTTTTAGTTTAATATCAATTCAGGCATTTAAAGGTGCACCAGGGAACCAATCAAATAAACAGCATTGTTAACCAATGCCACAAGCACACTTATGCTTTGCCTTTTTATGCCACCATGCAACCAAGTAGTCAAATAGATTCAACAGAAACCAAAGGACTGACTATACAGAAGCCTCGGAAAAAGAAATTTGTAATTTTCTCTGGTTGTCAAAGGTAGAAAATAGCAATAGAAAATACACTGCAAAAGAAGTGACTGACTTACAATCCCTATTACTGTATAATGATTTTACTATAAGAAATTGTTTTTTTATTTCTGTCTTATGATGTTGCTTTTACACTTGGTTTCAAATTATTGAGTATGTGTGGATGTAGGTCTAGAATTAATTTATTTTAAATAACCATCACTGAATTGACAGGCCACTAATTGAAATGGGTTAATTCTGTACACAGTTTCTTATAATGGTGGGGTGGGGGGATGGACAATGGTGAGCTAAGGAGCTAACTGAGTAATGAAGGATGTGATCATAGCCTCACTCCAAAGTTCAGCTGTAGTAAGGGTTGGAACATGAGACTAAAATACAGGAATTAAAACATATTCCTAAAGGACACACTAGTCCATGAGTGGAAGGAAAGCTTGATAAAAAATGAAAGGCATGATTAAAGCCAGAGGAGTGTCTAAAAGGTCCCAAAGCATGGTCATAAGATACAGTCATAAGCACAAACTTTAGGCACTGTAATTAAACTATGTCATTAGTATCAACTTTTGTCTAACACACAAGTTAACCAATAAAGAAACAGTCATCAAGTGCTTATGTATAAAGCACATGGCTTTAAGCACTTTTGGAGAAAGTTTTTTAAATGTACTGGGCACAGCTAAACTCAAGGAATTTCCAGTCCAGCTATAGACAAATCTAACACAGATAAAAATAAAATCTTAGAATTACAAATAATGCTAAATACTATCTTTTAAAAAAAACTGATGTTAACTTCTTATACAACATTACTCTTATCTGCAATATTTCCAAAATACTGTTGAGTAATTTCTCTTTAATCAGAACCAGTGATAGAGAATTTGCTAATATCTCCAATGTTTAGAACAATGTATTTCATTGGGAAAGTGCTAATGCTTAGAAAATTCCACGCTCTATTAAGCTGGTCTATGTCTCCAAAAATCACTTTGCTGTGATTTTTGTTTTGTATTTAATCGTCTTCTCCAATATAATATTTCAAAAAAGTGATTAAACTAGAAACCTAGCTTCTATCCTGATGCCTATTCTATGTCTTTTTTTTTGCTTCACTTAGAATGCACCTTTCAGTTAACTCTTCCTAATTTGACATGATTCCAAGGGCTCCCACAATCAAGATATTTTTCTCCCAGCTGAACTCTCATTCCATTTAAATGTCTCAATTAAAATATAATTTTAAATTCCATTTAAATGGTTCCATTTGAAGTGAGTTCTCCAAGTACAGAACAATTGATGCCAAAATAATGGTTTATTGTTCTCCTCAGATTACTATCTAAGTCAAAGACAAAAATTATCTGACTGATCAACTTTAGCCACCTATTTATGCACATTATTATTTTACTCCATCAAATCTTGTTCGGTTTCTCTTATATTGTACTTTTGCTCTGCTTCAGAAATCTTAAGTATGAGACATTTTCATGTATTTCTATGAAATAATTTTATGGCTGATAAATACACAAAAGGTGTGTGTTTGTGTGCACATGAGGTTACTCCCAGGAATGCTTTGACTAAGAACACAGATCATAATATACCTAGTTTTCTACCCTGTTGCCTAAATTTTGATATTGATATAACAATCCATGTACTCATACTTTGTCCAGAAAGGAGTCCCTTAATAGTAGTTCAACAAGAAACAAAGACAATTGTACTTAGGAAAATGCTGACATTTTGAGAAGTATTCCATGAGTTGTCTCAGGAGTACTGTCAAGTTGGAGACAGTAGAACATAATTCTGTTAACATGTTTGTAAAAGAACATACTTCATCTGTCAATCATTCATTGCTTGAAGTTGAAGATACTGCATCCAGTTTGCACATGAAATGGATTCTTCCTCTATTCTAATATCCAATGGGGTTTTAAAGCTCTGTTGAATTTGGGATCAGATCAAGCAGAAATTCAGGGGAAAACAACTCTTAGTAATTTTAGGGTGTTCCTAACTATCCTTGACAGATAAAAACCATTTCCTAGCAAGGAAATTTTAGAACACATGAGAAAGTTATAAGACATCCAATGTGATTTGCTGTGGGTTACTTCAAGGTCATCTTTGGAGACTACCTTTGCATGCCATATGTCATATGAGTCTCTGTGCTAATGCTTCTCTAATACATCTCTAGAAGGAATCCTATCCATTAGAAAAGGTTTAGGTGTCCATCCAAATCCAACAGAATGTGCAACAGACAGCACCCATTTGAAAAATATTTTCAGCCTCTTATGTTAAACAAGAATTTCATAGTTATTCCTGCCTATATTGTTTAAACTGTTAAGTTTTGACTAGACAGAGAAAATATTTGTTTAAAGAAGACATTTAATATTCTCTTTTATTTATCACAGCATGACAGGGAAAACTGTTTTGTTTTTGTTTGCTTTTTTTTTTTTTTTTTTTTTGAGACAGACTCTCCCTGTTGTTGCCCAGGCTGGAGTGCAGTGATGAAATCTTGACTCACGGTACCTCCGCCTTTTGGGTTCAATCGATTCTCCTGTCTCAGCATCCCGAGTAGATTACAGGCACTTACCACAGCACCCAGCTAAGAGAGAGAGAGAGAGAGAGAGAGAGAGAGAGAGAGAGAGAGAGAGAGAGAGAGTGTGTGTGTGTGTGTGTGTGTGTGTGTGTGTGTGTGTGTGTATTTAGTAGAGATGAGGTTTTACCATGTTGACCAGGCTGGTCTCGAACTCCTGACCTCAGGTGATCCACCTGCCTCGGCCTCCCAAAGTGCTGGGATTACAGGCATGAGCCACTGTGCCCAGCCACCTTTTTTTTTTTTTTTAAACTTAAATAAGGATACACAATCAACTGCTTTCTGGCATTCTAATCAAATGCACTTTGTTCCTTCCTGATTTTACTTCAAGTATATTGAAAAGCCCAAGAAGATAAACACATTACTAACACCACAGGTGAATAATCTCAAAGCTATGAAATCTAGAAATATTAATAGAGCCAATGAATGATATAACAAAAGAGAAAGGAGGTATTTGGAATTGGTCTACCAACACAACCCAATATAGACACAGTTTATGCCTTTATCTATAACCACATATGTTGCCTTGGAGTCACTACCTACTAAAAATGACCCTACTGTTTACAGCTTAATGAGAAACTCTTATTGTTCTCTTTGCATAAATGTAGAATTTTTATAGTTTTTAGAAAATCTGTTATAAGTTAAATTTTTGATGTGTTTAGAGATGTTCAGCCAGAAAAAGACTTGGGCATTTTATTCAAGAAGTTTGTAGAAGAAAGGACAGACAGCAGGAAAAAGAGTCTAAGATATTCTATATCTATATTACAGTTTTCCTAGTAAAAACCTTTGGCATCCTTAATTTAAACGGGAGCATAAATTATTTTTATTGCTAGTTCTACCAAATATAAATCTTCCTCATGGATACTGTCTCTTCACTTGATAATACAATTTTTTAACACTTGCCATAGAAATTGTGGTCTGCCTTCTGAGCAAGGTTTCTTATTTATAGGCTATCATGTTTTGTACCATGTGACTGGACCCTCCTGACCAGAGCTAACTGGAACAGCACCCATGGGCTGGCTAGGAACTGGGTTAGTAGTTCAGAATGCGAACTCAACAGACTTATGTTACCTGCAGTGGCATAACATCCCGGATAAGTCTGATTTACTCCAGGGAGTTGTCAGAAACCAAAATAAGAAGAGACTCTAGGGTTTAGAACATAACAAACATCTGCTTCTGAGGACATGATTACTCATACAATCACTGTTAAAAATTCATAGCTTATGTCACCCTAATAAAGCCATTGATGTACCCTGAATCACTGTCTATTTCTTTCTAAAGTCTATTTGCATTATGTCTAAACCCTTTCTTGGTCTCTCTTTAGATACCTTTCTTCATCTCTAGAGAGAGAAAGAGAGAGAGAGAGCAAGAAAGGATTCAGAAGTAATGCAAATAGACTTTACAGACAAATATATATACACACAAACACACATATATATCTCCCTAAACCCCACTAACTGAAACATCTGGAATATGTTCCAATCCCTTACCAGGTAAATGAGTCTAATTAATGTAATGTTTGGGGACCAGGGGTCAGAAATCAATACAGTGATATTGTTCCATTGAAAGCACTCCTTGTTGAGGACATAGAACATAATCATTAGCATTGTTGATACTCAAGCACCCTATGGTGCAAACAGGCTTGCATTTTTCACAATTGCTAGTTCTTTGCTACTGATTTTGATTTCATGTGGACTTAAGCAGAGACAAGGAGATGGAAATGTTTATGAAGCTCTGCTTGGGAATTAAGGTCCTGTCATAACATTTAAGCCAGAATGGCAGAATTGGGTATAAAATGCCTGCCAACAGCTTGCATAGTTCACACATGACAGAAAACAGAGCCACAAAAAGATTCATCCAAGCCAATTCAGACTGGTATAAACAGATGTACCACTTCTGTGCACTTTGACATATCAGAGACAGGATTTTTGAATGTTTTTATCTTTTTCACAATGGGCTTGAATAATTATATAAAAAGGAAGTATAATATGATTATATTATATAGCAGATAAAAATGTTGTTTGGAAACCGTATTTAATAGTGTATGTTTTCTCTTTGTCCCAGGTCAATGATGATCATTCCCAATCATTTCTCAGCAACGATAAGAAATAATAAGCTTTGACATTATTCCCATAACAAATGTTTATAAAATCCAACAAATGCAGAATGATGGAAAAAGTGAAAAAAGATGGCAAGAAGAAAGCAAAAACCTCAATTCTTAATTATTTGGCTGGTAAGCTCCAATGAAGAATTTAAAATGACCAGAATTTTAAAATCTGGTATCTGAGTATGGACATGCCCTTCTCAGTGAAGCTAGAAGAAGTGTGAGCCAGAAGCAAATGTACAGAAGACTGAATCAGCTGATTAAGGGTCTGAACCATATCTACTGTTAATGACTAGGCTGTTCCTAGGGGTATCAATCAGATTCTGAATTTAAATAGGTAAGATATATAGACTGAAGAATAGATGGATATGTGGATAGATCAATGAAAAAGAGCACTAGAAATCATATTCTAGTACCATACAGAAATTAGTGAAAATAAGAGACATTTACTATTATGTTTTATTTTTTGAATTGACACATTAAATTGTATGTATTTGTTGTGTATAACTTGTTCCAAAGTGTATTTACACTGTAAATAAATGCAGCAAATTAACAAATGTATTACCTCTCATATTTTTTGTGAGAATACTTAATATCCATTCTTTTAGCATTTTTCAAGAATACCATATATTGTAATTAATTGTAGTCACCATTCTGCACAATAGTTCTCTTGAACTTATTCCTCCTGTCTATCTGTAATTTCACATCCTTTGACTACAAGATGCTTGCTTTAATAGTTCCACAAAGAGGTAAAGGGCAGGGTGGTACTATTGCTTTGGATGATAGAATTTGGGACTACAGAATTAATTTTATTTGGCTACTGTGCTAACAGACTAACGAAATAGAAGAATAGACCTTAGATATCAAGGTTTACGTCAATCGAGCATAGATGACTGGATCAAGAAGCTTCACACCTGATTTGAACTCCAAATTAATTCATTAATACTAACTGCAAACCAAAGGCTATAAACCCTGGGGCTGGTGACAAGGCAAACTGACACATAAGCCAGGAGGGTTTAACAACAAATAGATCAAAGTTGGAGACAAAACAAACCATGAAGTTCATATCACTGGGAACAGAGACAGCTGGCTTAGTGCTAGAAATCAGAATGAACAGTCACAGTGCCAAAAGTTGATGCTAGAACAAGGGCACAGACATCTGACTTTGCTCAGAAGTTAAGCTACATAATATGCAATAAATATTAATTGACTACTTGACTGAATGAGTGAATGTTGATAAAGAGTTATCTAGCTAAGCCAATTAATTCAATAAAAACCATCTGCTTTGAAAGTGAGGAAGAAATAATATTTAATTACATAATCCATGAAGAAGGATAATCAATTTAATAATGATAATTTTATCATAAATATTAGTAATACATAGCTATTATTTATTGAGCATTTACTATATAACATACACTACATACATTATCACGTTATCCTTATCAAAACTCTCTGAAATAGGTGATATGATTTTGGCTTCTTTTCTTTAGGCCTAATAAGATTTAGAAACCTTTCTAAAGTCACTCAGCTACAAAGTAGAGGGGCCAGAATTGCATCTAGATGTGGCTGCTTTAAAAACATAACCTCTTAAGACTCTTAAGTCACTAGAGTGACTTTCATTAACAGAATTTATTGAATAGCTCTTATGTTTCAGTCAATCTCTAAGGCATTGCAAGAAATAAAAAGATAAGACTATATCTTCTTCAAAGAAGAGAAGATCCTAATCTAATATAGTCTAAGAAGAAATGATTTAAGAATGATGTAAGAATTTAAGTGTGATTCAGCTTTTAAGGGAATCTAAATAATCTAGGCTAAAGATAATACTTGAGGTATTAAAGGCCAATACCTAATGGTTTTGGTGTTGTTTGTGGTTTTTGCCTTTCCCTTTTCTTTCCAAAAGGGACAATATTCGACTTATAATGTACAATAGTCCCTCCTTAATCATGGTTCTACTTTATGTTTCAGTTGCCAATGGTCAACCAGGTCTGAAAATATTAAATGGAAAATTCCAGAAATGAGCAATTCATAAATTTTAAGGTGCATGTCATTCTGAGTCGCATAATGAAACCTTGCACCATCCCACTCGATCCCATCTGGGATATGAATGATCCCTTTGTCCGATGTATCCATATTGCCTATGCTATCTGCCCATTAGTCACTTGGTAGCAGTCTTAGTTATCAGACTGATAGATCACAAGTGGTACAGTGCACTAAGATATTTTGAAAGAGAGACCACATTTATATAACTTTTATTATCATATATTGTTATACATTTTTATTATTGCTACTATTAATTTTGTTGTGTACCTAATTTATAAAGTTTATCATAGATAGGAATGTACAGTGTTTGAAAAACCCTAATATAGACAAGGTTCAGTATTATCCATGGTTTCAGGCAACCACTGGAGAATCTTGAATATATCCCTCACATAGAAGGGAGGACTACTGTACTTGTACATACCTTTATATCCTGCTTTTCTCCTGAGGAGGATTTTATAAGCATTTTAAAACTGAAGTATAATTTATATACTCTAAAACTCACTCTTTAAAAGTGTACAATAGCATATTACAAAATCATAAAACCATTACCATTCTCTAATTCCAGAACACATTATCTCTTCACCAATCCCCACTAAAATTTGATTTTGAATGTTATTTCTCAATTTTTTTTAAAGCTGTGGAACCCCTTTTAAAAATACTTATTACACAGAAATTTAGAAAAGATATACTAAAGCACAATTGTGTTAGTTGTATGAATGGGAACAGAGCCCTAATCACTCTTGAAGCTCTTCTTTGTTGTTTAGAATTCAATCTGAAACATAGTGGTTAACTGAATTTTTAATGCGCATTGTAAACATCCAGTAAAGGAATGAGTAAAAGGTTCTGGGTGGGTGGATAGACAGGAACAATGGATATACAGGAAACTCATGAAAAGGAAAGGGCTCCAAAATACTGTATCGTACTAGTGCATGCTTAATGCACTACTCTTCAGTTGTGTCCACTGATAAATCAACTGTCTTGTTATATAATTTTTAAAAGTGAGAAAGAGTTCAGAAGGAGATTAGAGTTGTAGAGAACAAATATCAATGCTTTTGTAAATTTGGCACATTATTGCCAAGCTAGAGACTTGTCCTTGTGACTTTTCTACTCATAATAAGACCTATGTAGAACACCACTTATCTGGGTGGAAGTTTCAACTGCAGAATATAGAAAATTATCCTTTCCTTTAAACTGTTCAGTGAGACTTCTTTTTTATAATTGCACCTAGAATATACAGATGCTCCTTGACTTACATAACTTAGTGGGTTACATTACAATAAATCCATCCTAAGTTGAAAATATATTGCCTAAAGTGGATTTAATATAACTAACCTACTGAACATCATAGCTTAGCCTAGCCTATGTTAACTGTGCTCAGAACCCTTAATTATCCTACAGTTTGTCAAAATCATCTAACAGAAGGCTTATTTTGTAACATACTGTTGAATATTTCTGGTAATTTATTGAATGATGTACTGAAAGTAAAATGATTGTATGGGTACTCAAAGTTTTTACTGAGTGGGTATTACATTTGCACCATCAAAAAGTTGAAAAATTTAAGTTGAACAATTGCTAAATTGAGGACTGTTTAAAGTGTGAAAACATCACTTGCAAAAATATAGTAGCTAAAATATGTGAGTTTAATTATTTAACAATTTTCCTTTGCAATGACTGGGTATATATTAGTGCTAAGCCATGGAAACATTTTTAAATGATGAAAGAAATGTAATGAAGAGAACTCAGCAAGACTTAGCCACCTATAAAAATTATTGTCATGTAATGAGAAAATAGATACAAAAATACTAGGAAAAAATAGGAAAACTCTTTGTAAATATTATCTTTTACCTTTCTTTTATGCATTCTAGCTATGGGTTCATAACAGATTGGTAAATTACTCTACCAAATACAAAGTTGGTAGAAAAAAATGTAGACATGCACATTCTCCAAAGTAATAGATTTGTTAATACAGTCATTCTATCACCTCTTGGTGCACACAAATGTAAATCTAAAGGAACAAAAAATTATATATGTATGTATGTATGTATGTATGTAAATATATAGCAATTCATCATGAAGAATACATATCCATCTGGATTCGTGTACAGTGGCTTTCTCTAGGGTGGCAAATAGAATGGAAGGGAGGTTCATGTTGAAGGAAAACTTTCACTCTAGAAGATATTTCACTTGTGTGTTAACCATTCACAACAGGAATGTTTTCTTGTATTATTTGTGTCATTATTTACAATTATTTATGATTATAAAAACACACGGGGACATTGATTATATATATTTTGTGGTAGAGAAGTTCTTTCTGACATAAAAGATGTAAATAAGAAAATGGTTATGTATTTATTGCCTACAATTATAAGTTCTCTGCATGTCAAAAACACCTTAAGACATGTTAAAGTTAAAAAAAAACTGAGGAAGTTAATGCACTATATTTTTCATGCAAGGGGCAGTCCCCATCATAATAAATCACTTAAATATTAATAAGAAAGCACAACACCCTAAAATGATCATATAAGGAAAAGCTCTAAATGATAATTTACAAAAGTACAAAATAAAAGCAACAAACTTGTAAAACAATGCTGAGCCATACTAGTCATCAAAGAAACATATTTAAAAGCAATGTTACTATGTTTTTAAAAATATTAGAAGTAATCATTCTAGTGTTGCAATGTCAAAGAGAAATTGTCATGAGCTCAAACTGCTGTAGGTATGACATATTCATAAAAAAAATAAATTGAAAAGTATCTGAAGGCCAATTTGGTAATGTGCATCAAAATCTCTAACCCTGTTTATTTTTTGGCATAGCAATTCTACTTCCAAGAATCAATCTTAAGGATATAGAGATTAGTACACGTTTGCCAAGCATAGTGTGCTTGAAAAAGAAACTTTCAAAACACTCTAAATAGCCAATATTTGGAAACAAATACAATGAAATGTTAATGCTCCATTTACTTTCATAGAAACATGTATTACATTTAATAATCAGTTTACAAAAATGAAGATATTTATACTGATTATGTTTAAAATATTATACATAAGATGATTAATAATTTGCAAATGGTTATCTCAAGGTACTTTGACTATAGGTAATTTTATTTTGTTTTTTGTTCTTGTAATAAACAGTGATAGCACATGCACTAAAATGTATTAAAATATAGCTTTTTATTAATTCATAAATCACTTACAAAGGACACAGATTGATTATAGTCAGATTTGGAGTCTGTTATCTTCAGCAAAAGAATACAAATAGAAATCAATCTTCTCAATCTAAGTAACAAACAGAGAGACACTCTCTAATAGAAAATGATATTTGTTTGGAAATTGAATGCTATAGTTGTCATGCACAAGGAAGAAGTACTTTTTGTGTTAGATTGGTTTTTTGCATAGTCTTCTATGACAATTTTTGTTGTCTAGCATTTATAAATGAGAAGTCTCTCCTCATAGCCTTCTCTAGCTCTATTTGTCAGGTTTCATGCTTGTTTGTTTTTACACAAGTGACAAATTTGATTCTGACAACTTTCACAATTTCCAACTATTCCAGTTGTAGTTCTTTTTGAGTTCAGTTGAAGTTTAAAAGTCATTTAATCTCCAATATTAACAGAATTCAGTGAGTGGCCAATATAACATAGATTGACATCAAAATGTCAGCATTAGAAATTTAATACAAAGGGGATTACTTTTTTTTTCTTCAGAGAGTATGAAATGAGATAGCCTGAGGGGGTAAGAATAAAAACAACAGAACCTTTAATTGAAAAAACAAACCCATGTTGGCGTCAGGATTTCTAGTGCTTTATTGGACTTTCAGGGAGGAAATAGACCTTATGAAATTGGAAGCTGGATACATCGCCAATGTCCCCTCCAGGCTCTTAAATAGTTGGCATTCCTCTAGCAGCTTTATGAAATAAATTTCCTTATAGGAATTGTACCTGTTCAATTTTATAGCTTTAATTTAGTCAACATCTTCATATATTTTCCAGGAGTTTAATTAGTAAAATTGCTTTGAAAAATGAAGATAATTTGGATTAGTCTAAAATGCTATAATATAATCTCCAAATAACAGTTGACCTCCATGGAGATTTACATGTTGCAACTCATTTTCAGTAGTTTATTTGTTCCACATAACAAGACTATAGAAGTCGATACTTTTATCTTCATATTATAAAGGAAGAATTTACTCTGATCATGCAGTCATGCATTTTATCCTAGCAATCTTAATAATGACACAAAAATGATAAATACATTTTGAGGAGGCTGTACATGTGCAAGACATTTTTCTGGTACTTTACATATCTTACCTGTAATTTTTATAATAGACCTGAAAGAAAAAATATTTTTGTTCCCATATTAAAGATTTGGTTTGGGAGGCCGAGGCAGGTGGATCACAAGATCAAGAGATCGAGACCATCCTGGCCAACATGGTGAAACCCCGTCTCTACTAAAAAAATACAAAAATTGACTGGGCATGGTGGCGTGCACCTGTAGTCCCAGCTACTTGGGAGGCTGAGACAGGAGAATTGCTTGAACCCGGGAGGTGAAGCGGAGGTTGCAGTGAGCCAAGATTGTGCCACTGTACTCCAGCCTGATACCTGGTGATAGAGCGAGACTTTTTTAAAAAAAAAAAAAAAAAAAAAAAGATTTGGTAATAATATTAGTAATTTTTCATACTGCTACAAAGAACTACCTGATACTGGGTGACATATGAAGAAAAGAGGTTTAATTCACTCACAGTTCCACATGGCTGGGGAGGCCTCAGGAAACACAATCATGACAGAAGGGGAAAGGGAATCAAGGCACATCTCAGTGTTACAGGTAGCAGGGAAGAGAAAACAAGTGAAGGGGGATGTTCCACACCCTTTTTACCAACCAGATCTCTCATGAGAACTCACTATTACAAGAACAGCAAGGAGGAAGGCAACTCCCAAGATTCAATCACCTTCCACTAGGTCTCTCCTCTGACACATGGGGATTACAATTCGAGAGGAGATTTGGGTGGAGATACAGAGTCAAACCATATCAGGAATCGTGACACATAAACGTTAATTTGCCTGAAATCACTTGGCTATTAAAATGACATTTTCCCTCTTCTAAATTCCATTTTGATGAACATTTGCACTGGTTTTTACTTATACATACATTTTATATCCAGTGCATGGGAAGAAAACAGATTGGATCAAATTTAGACTATCCGAAAATTTATGAACCAATCCAGCCTGCCTTTCCACATGCATAGGAGGTAAACTCACCTTCATGATTAGTTCACAAGGGGCCAGAGCAGAACACATCTAGAACTCTTTCTAGCATTCTTGGCTTTGTTCTTATAACCTTGGGAGTTTGAGGAATGAATAAAATCGGCAAACTCAAAGGAAGGAAAAAACACAAGACAGAAATAAATGGGAAAACAGAGTCTAAAAATCAAATTGGGTATAAAGAAAGTAATACAAATGTGGTGGTAGAGCAGAAAATTTTATTAAAAGATTTTACAGTTTTTCTCCTTCCTCGGAACAATTTCTTAAAAGAAGGAATAACTGCTTAGAAAACATCTATGGAACAGGAAAAATACTGAAGCTTAATAAGATGTACCAGAATTCACAGTCAAACACCTGCATACACCCCAAACCTCCCCTAGCTGTTGGCTTGTAACTGTATATAAATTGGATCATATGGATGCACATGGGGAACATATTTAATCATGAGTTAGATTTATTATACTTCTAATTAGCTTGATTGAAAATGTGTGCTTCCTCAGTGAGAAGAAACACATTACTCTAATTGAGGAAAAGAAATTTAAAAGAAGACCAAGGTTCTGTTTAGTTTTCAACATATTTCATTTTTATTAAAAGAACTGATTATGTTCCCACTTAGAATAAATTAAACATTTGTTTTAGTTAGGAAATTTAACTTTCATAAAATCTAAAATAGTGATCAATTGAACAATACATATCCTAGATTTAGAACAGTAGAGAGACTAGAATAGGTCAGACTAGAATAATTTATATTACTAAAAGCCTATGATTAGCATAAAATATCATGAATGGGAGTTAAGCTCTTTGCTTTGAGGGATGCTTTAAAGATGTCTTAGTTATTCATTTATTCACATTGCAAACTTTCAGATAGATTCAATAACAGCAAAGCTGAGCAGCTTTTTACCTTATGACTTCCATAGTGATAGATTTGATTAGAGTATATTTCATCTTTAGTGCAATGTTTTCAGCTTTGAATGCATGTTGGAATTTCCAGAGAGTTTTGCAAAATACCTATGCCTATGACTCTTCCCTAAAAGTGCTGCATTTAATTGGTCTGGTATATTGGCCTAGGCATCAGGAATTTTAACAGCTTCCCAGATCTAGTGTATGAGAAGACTGGTTTCAAAAATCTCATAATTTCTACATGGTACAATTAAGGCAGGCAAAATCCAACACCAGGCATTGGAAATAAACAGAGGCAGAAAGTGTTAATTTCATAAGCTCTCTGAATATAGGATAGTTTTGTTCATTAGTACTGTACTTCTATAGCAGTAACAAAAGCAAAAACAGTAAATTACCTCTTAATTATAGTTAATATATTGCAGAGTGTGGGAAGTTTGATTAAGGCAAAAATTCCATAAAGGACCGATAATTCAGCCTGATTTTTCTCTAGAATCCTAAGATTCCTTCTGATACACATTGCCTACTTCGGACATTTTTTAATTCAATAACAATTTATGACTACCAGCTATGTACTAATGGTAGTGGTAGAAAAGAAAATAAATAATATATCAGGCTTGCTTCAGAGAACATACACGTAAGATAAAATATGTAGACATAGAGCTACATACAGACATGCACATACACCCAACTAAAAAAGCTATGTGATAAATACTACAGCAGAAGTACAAGTCAACAAACCATTTCATGGGCTCGAGAAAGAGGATCCATCCTTCCACAATTATGCATTACTAACTATATAATAAGTTATCATGGAAAAACATTTGTCAAAACATATTTTTTAATTTATGTGTATTTTGTTCATAAGCAAAAACGTTTTGAATATAAGAAACATGTTGTTCTTATTTACATATGTTTTGGATCCAGCATAGTTTGAAACAGAGTAGGACTTGATACTTTTTGTTGAACTAACATAAATTTGCAATTAAAACATATGGAAAAATCTTCATGGATCAAGAGTAGTTTAAAACTTACCTCCATTTGAGAATAGGACATGAGAAGCCTAACTGATTGTGTTTCAAGAAAGAGGCTGAAAACAATCTTTGTGAGTCTGAGTTCTTAACAAGAAAATTTACTATAACTGGTTAATAAAGAAAAAAGTTTTGTAGATAATGTACACAAGCATTGAGAAAGGCTAAATACATTAATTTGAGATGGTGCTTTTAGAAAAATGTTATTCTACATTGCAAAACTGGCTTCACGAGAGAACTGAAATCTCAATCATATTCAGGAAACTTTCAAATTAGAAAGCCATGGTGAAGAACCATGTTGTCTCTGGGGCAATTCACAAAAGCAAAAATGATGGTTCATTCAAATCTGTCATTTATTCCCCCAAATAATCCAACTCTGAATCATTTTTACATCTCACAGGGATGCATCTCATCAGCAGAATATAAGTCATGTGTATTTTAAAACTATTATTATTATCATTATTATTCACTGGCATAGCAGCATTTACACTGTTGCAAAAAGTAAGTTATTTTTGATGATCTAAAATGAAGAGAAGGCCTTTTTCCAAGATAGCCAACTAGATGCATCTAGGAAGTGCTACTTCCACATCAAGAGATGATTTCGATGACACCAATATAATTTGAACAGATCTTCAGAGAGAAAATGCAGAATGTGAAAGGAGGAAAGATGCAGTCACTGAGGCTGAAGAGGGAGGAAGCCTCAAAGATACACAAAGGAACCATTTGGCTAAGTTCATCTACCTGCCCATTGCTCTCAAGTGCCATCTACTAGTTCCTAGCCCAAACTACAACATCCAAAATTGCTTTACTAATTCACCCCCTTGCAATACCAGGAACAATAATTCTATAACAGACTCTGTACAGGGTCTTAGGACTCTGGAAACTTCCAAAAGCAAAGCCAGTGGGTCATACTCAATTTATAGCACAATTAAAGTAACATCAGCCCTTCCAGATAAGAAAAAAAATCAGACAAGAACTCCAGCAGTTCAAAAAACCAGAATGTCCTTTACCTCCAAATGAGCACCCCAGCAATGGTTCTTAGTCAGTCTGAATTGTCCGAAATAACAGACATGGAATTCAGAATGCAGATGGCAAGGAAGCTCACTGAGAGGGAGAAAGCTGAAATTCAAGGAAGCCAAGTGTTAGATATGATGAATCCCACGTTTCTTTTCAAAGAATCAGTATGTCAATATGTTCAGCTCTCTTATTCTATAATTCTTCATTTTAAAGTTTAACTTCCTTGTAGTTTCAGGAAACAGCCTTTCCACCAGTTCTAATCAGTAGTTCACATCTGTTCCTCCAGTCCCCTGCTCTGTCCTGACTCATCCCAGTCACCTGCTACAGTCGCTTGCTTTGACCCCTGCCTACCGGCTCTGACCTTCCTGTAACCATTCTTTCCACCATACTACCCATCCTACCACTCTGGCTCATACTCATGCTCCATTTAAAAACAGCCAATCAGGATTAGTCTAGACTGTGTGGTCTAACCCTAGCCAAAAGGAGAATGACACAGCAGTAGGGGTGACCCTCCATCAGTCATGAGTACCCCTTTCCCTCCCTTGTCCAGGTGTGCACTCATCATTGTTCCATCTGTGAGCTGCACCATTCTATAGAAGCAAATTCCTCTGCTAAGGAAATTTATATTTGGGTGCTACTTCTTTGGTGGCACTGAAAATTCTACTTACAACACAGACAAGCCAGTAAAACAATTCAAGAGCTGAGGATAAAACACCCATTTTAACAAAGACCCAAAGTAAACTTTTTGAGCTAGGAAATTCACTACAAGATTTTCATAACACAATTGGAAGTATTAACAGCAAAACAGACAAAGCTCAGGAAAGAATCTCAAAACTCAGAATAGTTCTTCAAATCAACTCAGTCAGACAAATATAAAGAAAATAGGATTATTGATTAAAAAAGAGTCAAACTCTGTAAAATATTTGAAGAGATTTATTCTGAGCCAAGTACGAGTGACTGTGGCCCATGACACAGCCCTTAAGAGGTCCTGAGGACGTGTCCAAGGTGGTCAGGGTACAGCTTGGTTTTATATATTTTAGGGAGACAAGATACATCAATCAAATACATTTAAGAAATATATTGGTTTGGTTCAGAAAGGTAGAACAACTCAAAGAAGAGGGCTTCCAGGTTATACTGAAATTTAAACATTTTTCAGGCTGACAACTGGTTGAGTTTATCTAAAGACCTGGGATCCATAGAAAGGAAATGTTCAGATTAAGCAAAAGATTGTGGAGACCAAGGTTCTTTTGAATTCCTATAGTGGCTGACAAATGTTTCCTATTCAGATCTTTAAAGGGTGCTAGAATTTTAATCTCTTCAGAATTGGGAGGATGTGGAAGAAAAAGATCTAGCTATGTTAATAGAGACTCTTTACAGATGCAGGTTATCCTCCTCAAAGGACAACTTTACAGAGCCATTTCAAGACATCACAGAAAAACTTGTTTTGGGGTAAAATATTTGGATTTTCTTCCTTGGTTATTTACAGTTTGTAGGACATGACTCCCCAGACCCAACATTGATGCAAAAATCTTCAATAAAATACTGGCAAGCGGAATCCAACAGCACATCAAAAAGCATATCTATCACGATTAAGTGGGCTTCATTCACTTGAAGTTTTGGCTGAAGGCAGCCTAATCCCCTTTACCTTTAGTTGATAAAGAAAAGCAAATCACTAGGGAATATAAGAGTGTTTGTCTGAATAACTTGTGGGGGAAGGTGACCAGATTTATCACCTGCAAATGGTGTTTGTTTTAGGCCTCAGAACCTGGCCTTTTATCATTATCTGTAACTGTGTTAACTCAGAACCTCTGATAGTAAATCTATACTGATTAAATGCCTAGAGTGGCAGCTGGTCAGGGCCATGGCTGCTATCTCTCTCAGGAGTGTCTGTGAATGGCCATGGACCCCCATTCCACTCTCTTTCACTGGAGATTTGTGCTTGAGTGAATTTGCTTGTCTGTCACTGGGACAGGGTCTGTGGGTTGGACCCCAACAGGAAGACATTGTTCATCTGCTATATGGTCTGTGCTCTTCAAATAGGCTTGTATATTGACCTTATAATTCTTTGTTTATAATTTTTTTTTTGCTTTTGTCTCAAAAATGTTTGATAGTTTCTGAGACCAGTGTTTGCATGGCTCCTGTGGTTACTATTCGTGGTTGGTTTTCCTATGAGATATCAAGTTTTAGGCTTTTTTGAATTTCTTTATAAACAAAACTTATATTTAAGTAATTATCTGGATAAATTCTCCACTTTTTAGATTGACTGCTTCTGCTGTCAGCTAATCAACTCTTTCTGTTGGAGTAAATCTATTGTTTTCTTTGCCACATGCGTCATTATAAGAAGTTTTAGCTATAACATTTTCTGTTTTGTTTTTAAGTACATGGATTTCAATTTTTCTAAATTTTCCCTTATTAACTTGTACATTTTTTACTATTTTTAATCTGTCTTCAAATTTCTTATTTCAAATGGATTTGTGTTCCAAATCATTCAAAATTGTTTATACTTGTAAAATACAAATTTTCAAATCACTCTTAAATCAGGAAAGTTTCAGGAATTTCATACTAACAGAGAAGTGGCATTAAATATAATTGCATCATTGTAAATAAAATGATTGAGTGAATCACTGATATGTAAATTGGTCCAATTTGTGGAAATCAATGTATTTTCCTGATCAGAAAAAAAAAAAAAAAAACAACTGCCACCGAGGGTTCTTTATATGACTTTTTTTTTTTCTTAACCTTAAGCTGACTTCAAAGATTCTGTGGACTAGCATGAACTACTTGTGTCAGTAAAAGTGAACACTCAGATTGCTGCATTAGGGCACCTGATATATCTGCCCTAACTGGAACACTAAAATTAACCATTTCCTCTCATCATATATTAAAAGGATAAACTTGTCAATTAGTCATTACATGTTTATAAATGAATACTAATTATTTTTACAAATAGAAATAGGCCAACAAATGAGACAGCAAGACAAGAATAATCCAGAGGAGTATGCAGACTTACTTAAGTTAATTAAAGTAATCACTATAATCACAGGGACATCCAGCATTGAAATGAAGCCCCAATCCAATGCCTGGCAGAGTGAGTGGTGGGAAGAAATTGGTTCTTGGATCACATATTGAAATGGAGGATCAACCATCTCTATAACTCACCCAACTCTAGACTTCTCAATTGCATCAACCAAGATGGTTGATGCAATCTCTTTTGATAACAGCAACACAAATATTACCTAAAAAGCATTCTAAGTGCTTTACATATATTAACTTATTTAATCTTCATTTAAAAAAATAAGAAACCTATGAGATTGTTTCTATTAAAGTTTTATCTTAGAGATAAGGAAAACGATGTATACAGAGGAGAACACAGTCAGTTTTCAGATGCAGGATACCCTCATAAGTTGGTTAGACTCCATGTTATTGACCACCAACCTATAAGGCAAACAGTTGATAACTTGTTGATACATCTATGAGGCCTCAAAACAGTTGATGCTTATGGAGATGGTTACAGCGTGCTAAACACTTTCTAAGTACTTTCCATGTATATTGTCATATACTTCTCTCACTGCCGTATCAAGTAGATGTCCCTGCCAGATTGTGCTGACTTGACTTGCAAATACTGGATGTGGAATCCACTGAAAATCAGAAAGAGCTGCGTCACTATATACCTCTTAGGCTCCATCTCTTCACAAAAGCTAAATGCAACCATGCTCATCTCACTAGTTTTTTTGCAGGAATCACATGGACTAACATTTGCAGGACACTTTGGTATTTTATAAAGTGCTATGAAAAGCTTGCCTGCACTATCTCACTCAACACCTGCCTCCGTATATGCCTCCGTCTCTGCCGAGCTCCCTACTGTCACCACTTCTCAGAAGTAAACCTTGCTCAGAACGTTTTTTTTTTTTTTCTGGCTTTGTGAGTTCTATAAGCAGAACTCCTTATCCCCTGAACTTTGACCCTCCCCCTGGGTTTTAATTGCTCATGATGGGATATCACATTAATGCATCCATGTTAAGCTGTTAATGGCAGAAGTTAAGCACCAGAAGTGTAACTGCACTTTTCTCTAGAGAAGGGATCCTGGGTTCATCTATATGTTTAGATTCTTCTGCAATTTTTTTCTTTTTTGGTAAACACACATTAATTTTTGTAGCTAGATTAAAAAATATGTTTAATATAAAGGCATTGTGAAGATGCTGCCTAGACCCTGCTGCCACTTTAATCTGTCTACCTTAATCAGCCAGTGGACCCTAGAAACTATTTTACATAATGTTGCCTTGATCTTTAGTAATTATAGCTCCAGTCTGGGTGTGGGTTTCTTATGTAAGTATAGCCAATTAGATATCACTGCAGGAATATTGGAATTCAGACTGAGAAGGACAGAGATTCTCACTTTCTTTGACTAATTGGAAGTGAAATGTATGCATTTTAAAGCTGTGGGGAGAGCACTTTTAATGCACTATATGTACCAGAGAAGCAAGCAAGTAAATAATGGGAGATGAGTAGGTGAGCATGGAAGGTATATTAGTCAAGGTTTTCTAGAGAGACAGAACTAATAGGAGATACATATATATGCATACATATATTAGTATGTGTATATATATATGTATGTTTATATATTTGTGTGTGTATATATACTTGTGTGTGTGTATATATATATATATATATATA
>NW_016107375.1:8110627-8133067 GCF_001604975.1 Cebus imitator
TATATATATGGGGAGTTTACTAAGTATTAACTCGCACAATCGCAAGGTCACACAATAGGCTGTCTGCCAGCCGAGGAGTAAGGAGAGCCAGTCTGAGTCCCAAAACTGAAGTACTAGGAATCTGATGTTCAAAATGGCAGGAAGCAGCCAGCATGGGAGAAAGATGTAGGTTTGTAGGCTAGGCCAGTCTTGTCCCTTTCACATTTTTCTGCCTGCTTTTCATTTTCTAGCTACAGTGGCAGCTGATCAGATAGTGTCCACCCAGATTAAAGATGGGTCTGCCTTTCCTAGCCAACTCACTCAAATGTTAATCTCCTGGGGGAATTCCAAGATGGCTGAACAAGAACAGCTCCAGAGTGCAGTTCCCAGTGACAGAAACGAAGAAGGTGAGTGATCTCTGCATTTCCAGCCAAGGTACCAGGTTCATCTCAATGGGACTGGTTGGACAGTGGGTGTAGCTTAAGGAGGGCAAACAGGTAGGGTGGGGCACTGCCTCACCTGGGAAGTGCAATGGGCCAGAGGACCCCCCCCCCAACACTCAACAGAGGCCATGGGGGACTTTTTCAGCCACTCTGGTACTCCGGGTCAGATACCGTGCTTCTCCCACAGCCTTTACAGCCCACAGGCTAGGAGATTCTTGCCAGGCTGACAAGTGCCATGGGTTTCCAGCACAAATCTGGGTAGCTGTTTCAGCTAGTGCCACGGGTTTCCAGCATAAATATGGGTGGGCATTTTAACTGGCACCTGAAACACCTGTGAGACAGAGTTGCCCATTCCCCTGAAAAAAAGGGGGATAAAGGCAGAGAGCCAAGTGATTTGGCTCAGTGGGTCCCACCCCCACAAAGACCAGAAAACTGAAACCCACTGGCTTGAGAATTTTGCAGCCCGTGTAGCAGGATGGTCAAGCTCATTGGGGAGAAGGGTGTCCACCATTACCAAGGTAGTCTGCCATTACTGAGGCAGTTCTAAAATTACCTGTGTAAACAAAATTGCAAGGAAGTTTACACAGCAGCTGGGTGGAACCCATGGCAGCTCAGCAATGCCTCTACATGCAGACTATGACTAGACTGCCTTCTTGCTGGGCAGAACATCTCTGAAAAAAGGCAACAGCATGTCAGGGACTTATAAATAAAGCCCCACCTTCCCGGGATAGAGAATCTGGGAAAAGGAGTGGTTGTGAGTTCCACTACAGCAGATTTAAATGTTCCAGCCCGGCAGCTCTGAAGGGAGCAACAGATCTCCCAGCAAAGCATTCATGCTCTGATAACTGAGACTGCCTCCTCAAGTGGCTCCCTGACCCTCATATATCCAAAGAGACACCTCATATAGAACAGCTCTGACTGACATCTGGTGGGCACCCTCCTGGATGAAGCTACCAGAAAAAGGAACAGGCAGCAATCCTTGCTGTTCTTCAGCCCCCACAGGTGATTCCCAGGCAAGCAGGGTCTGGAATGGACCTTCAGGAGTCCTGCAGGAGAGGGGCTTAACTGTTGGAAGGAAAACTAAAAAACAGAAATAAGCAGCTTCAACATCAACAGAAAGAATGTCCACTCAGAGACCCCATTTGAAAGTCATCAACTTGAAAGACCAAAGGTAGATAAATCCATGAAGATGGGAAGAAACCAGTACAGAAAAGATGAAATCACCAAAAACCAGGACGTCTCTCCTCCTCCAAGGGATCACAACTCCTCACAAGCAAGGGAACAAAAATGGATGGAAAATGAGTTTGATGAATTGACAGAAGCAGGCTTCAGAAGTTAGGAGCTAAAGGAAAGAAACTAAGTACCTTGAAAAAAGTTTAAATGAAATGCTGATGAGAATAATCATCTTAGAGAAGAACATAAATGACTTGATGGAGCTGAAAAACACAGCACAAGAACTTCAGGAAGCATACATAAGTTTGAAAAGCCAAATTGATTAAGCAAAAGAAAGGATATCAGAGATTGAAGATCAGTTAAATGGAATAAAATAAGAAGGTTAGATTAGAGAAAGAAACAAACAAACAAAAAATAAACAAAGCATCTAAGAAACATGGGATTATGTGAAAAGACATAATCTATATTTGATTGGTGTACCTGAATGTGATGGAGAAAATGAATCCAAGCTGGAAAACACTCTTCAGGGTATTATCCAAGAGAATTTCCCCAATGTAGCAAGGCAGGATAGCATTCAAATCCAGGAAATACATAGAACACCACAAAGATATTCCTCAAGAAGGGCAATCCCAAGGCATAAATCATCAGAATTATCAGGGTTGAAATGAAGGAAAAAATGCTAAGGGCAGTCAGAGAGAAAGCTCGGGTCACCCACAAAATGTCTGTTGGGGGGAAATAGGGGAGGGACAGCGGGGGGTGGGGAGGTGGGGAGAGATAGCATGGGAGAAAAGCCATATATAGGTGATGGGGAGGAAGGCAGCAAATCACACTGCCATGTGTGTACCTATGCAACAATCTTGCATGTTCTTCACATGTACCCCCAAAACTAAAATGCAATAAAAAAAATAAAAAAATAAAAACTGAAAAAATGAATGCTAGCCAGACTAATAAAAAAGAAAATAGAGAAGAATTGAATAGATGCAATAAAAAATGATAAAGGTGATATTACCACTGATTCCACAGAAATACAAATTACCATTAGAGATTACTATAAACAACTCTGTGCACATAAACCAGTAAATCTAGTACCAAACAGATGGAAATACATTCCATGCTCATGGTTAGGAAGAACCAATATTGTGAAAAAGGCCATAGTGCCCAAAGTAATTTATAGATTCAATGCTTACCCCATCAAGCTACCACTGACTTTCTTCACAGAACTGGAAAAACCACCTTAAACTTCATATGGAACCAAAAAAGAGCCCACATAGCCAAGACAATCATAAGCAAAGAGAACAAAGCTGGAGGCATCATGCTACCTGACTTCAAACTATACTACAAGGCTACAGTAATCAAAACAGCATGGTACTGGTACCAAAAGAGTGGAATAGAATGGAGTTATCTCTGCATACAATTATTACACAAAACCAGAGTTGATATGCCTCTGAGGTAGGACAGCAAAGATATATTACTGGCCTTGCCAGCTAAAGACAAATTATTTCTGGTGGGCCTTATGGTCAGAAATAGAGAAAAAGGTATTTGCCAATTCAATGGGTGCATACCAGGTACCAGGAGATGTGTTAATTTGCCCAAACAATGAAACCACATCTCGTACAGCAGTCGCAATTGGAGTCACCACTTGGTTAAGGTTACAATAATACATTCTCCAAGATCCATCTATCTTCCCCACAGGCTACATAGGAGAGTTGAATGGGGGTGGTGGGAATCAGCATCCCTGCGATCTTTCAAGTCCTTGATAGTGGCTTGATAGTGGCACTAATCTCCACGGTCCCTTCAGGTATGCAATATTGTTTTTGATTTACTATTTTTCTAGATAGAGGCAGCTCTAATGGCTTCCACTGTGCCCTTGTTACCAAAATAGCCTTCACTCTACCAGTCAGAAAGCCAATGTGGGGTATGTCTGTGCCAGCTGCTAAGTATGTCTATGCCAATTATGCATTCTGGTACTGAGGTAATGATCACAGGATGAGTCCTGGAAACCACTGGACATACTGTAAGTTGGGCCTGAATTAAAACTGCATTAATTACCTGACTTCCATAAGCCCCTACTTCAATTGAAGGACCACAATGACGTTTTGGGTTTCCTGGAATCACTATCAGCTCAGAGCCAGTGTCCAGCAGTCCCTGAAATCTCTGATCATTTCCCTTTCCCAAATGCAGAGTTTCCTGATAAAAGGCTGGAGGTCTCCTTGGGGAAGGATGAGAGAAATATTCACTGCATAAGTTGTCAGTAATGTAGTGGGGTCCTTTCTCAGGAGGACAAGTCTTCCCTTCATTCAAGAGGTCCTGAGTCTATAAACTGGCTCATGTCTGGAAATTGATTGAGGGGCCATGATTCTTTGTTTCTATAAATCAAATGAGTCTCTGGTCCATTCAACCTAGAAGTTTTCTGCTTGTATAAACTGAGTAGGAATGCAGTGGGCTTCCTATCAATTTCATTTCTAGAAGCACCATGATAAATTAGCCAATGTCAGAGCTCTATACAAGTCAGACTATTCTGATTGATGTTTTGCCTCTGTTGTCCATTATTGGAGCTAAACCCACCTTGACTTTGATGGTTGAATGCCACCACTTTGCCCCTGCCACCTCAGGATTAAATTATACCCATTGTGTTTAAATTTTGTAGTTGAGTGACTGTGGTTCCCTCTGTTAGATTTGACATACAGAGAAGATCAGTTACAGGGCTCTTCAAACATGCAGGTGCTGTACTCACAAATGTATTTTTGCAAGGCATCAGTTGAGGGTATACCCTCTGGACCCTCCCAGCTGAGATGAATAGGTCTAAAGTGGCTTATCCACTCCACCATTCCAATATCCCTAAGCCTTTGGATCCCTTCCTTTACATTAAACCAAGGGAGATTAGGTATTTCCGGCTACCTCACAGTTGGCCACTTTTTAATGTTTATTACAGCTAACTAAGCAAATAAACTTTACAACCTTTTTAAACTCTCTGAGCTGCACCATTAAATGCAGAGTCCCTTCTTAGTAGGCCTAAACCAATAAAGTCAGCTAATCAAACTCTATGTTCCTTCCACCATTATCTCACACCTTTAATATCTATTATTATGACTGTTCTCCAGATTTCTGTTTATATACATTAGAAAACTCAAGCAATTATTTTCCAGTGTAGCAAACCTCCTCATGATTCACACTCTCAACTTTACCTCTAGGGTTTTGCCAGGACATTAGTCTAGTTATAGGTCTAGAAGCAAACAGGGGTGTTGGCAGTGGCTCCTGGGAAGAATCAACATTATTTTCCTTGGCAACTGCCTCAGGGGAGGCCATCACTATTCCATCAGGCAGCACAGCATCTCCTTAGACCAAGGTGGAAAGGCTGATGGCAGCATGGCTGGGGAGGAGATGTTGCCACTACTGTGATGGGAAGCTATTTCTTCTGGCAAAAGAGGTTCATCAACATCTACAAACTCAGTGCCTCCAGCTTCATCAGGGTCCTCCCACACATCCCCATTTCAAGTTGCAGGGTTCCATTTCTTTTCCAATCAATGCCCTCACTCTAACAGTAGACACCTGGCAAGGCTGGGAATGTATATTTCATTGCAGGTCAGCCACTCACATGATAAGAACTTGTGTCTGTCTTTCCACAATTTCAGCTTTCTCTACAGGAGATAAGACTCTCACTTAGGACAACCTTAGATTTGAGGCTCAGTATCTGCTTTTGAAGTCAGGAGATAGAATCACTGAGTTCATCATTTTCTTTTCTCACTTTGTCCACTGAACTTAGGAGCAATCAACCATATTTATTAGGTTCCTTGGTTCTCCATATACGGTGAAAGGTATTATGTATAGAGTCACTAAACTCCTTGCTTTTTATGAGTGGTGAATCAGAAATGTGAAAAGCATTTATTTTGCATAACACTCTAAACAGTCCACACCAAGGGCTATCAGTGTTCTCCATACTATTGGAAGTAGAGTCCTTAGCATTTTTGGGTGTAATCATATCAAGCAGCCAACCCCAGAAACCCCAAAAACAATGAAAGATCTCCAATCTTAATATTCTGTTTCTCCGGAACTGCTTCTGGTACCAAAATCTGTATTAGCTTCGGTTTTCTAGAGGAACAGAACTAATAGAATATATGTATGTGTTTGTGTGGTGTGTATAAACACACACACACACATATATATATGATTTATTAAGTATTAACTCACACAATCACAAGGTCACTCAATAGGCTGTCTGTGAGCTGAGTAAGGAGAGCCAGTCTGAGTCCCAAAACTGAAGAACCAGGAATCTGATGTTCAATGGCAGGAAGCATCCAGTATGGGAGAAAGATGTAGGCTTTTAGGCTATGTCATTCTTGTCTTTCACATTTTTCTGCCTATATTTTATTTTCTAGTCACACTGGCAACTGATCAGATGGTGTCCACCCAGACTAAGGGTGGATCTGCCTTTCCCAGCACCCTGACTCAAATGTTAATCTCCTTTGGCAACACTCTTACAGACACACCCAGGATTAATATTTTGTATCCTTTAAACCAATCAAGTTGACACTCAGTATTAACCACCACAGAGGGAAATAGAATGAATACTTTTCTGGAAAAGGTAAATGTGAACGATGGATAAAGGATTTGGGGACATTCTTATCTCCTGATTCCAGTTCCTTCCTGCCATTTATAACCATGTGACACTCTACGTGTTAAATTGCTCTTTTCTTATCAAACCAGCTCTAGTCTCTTATATTTGAAAACACAAAAATTCAAGTGATCAAACATTATTTTATTTTACAATAATGTTGATAGTGGATGATGTGTTTTAAGAGTAGTCTTTTATTAATTTTTTTTTCCCAGAGGACTAAGAACACTTCTCAACCCAAAGGAATGAACTACTATTATTGACAATTGCAGGTGGTATGTCAAGACAATGGGGAAGATGCATATAGATTGGGTGACCTTCCAGTTCCCCTTGCAACTTCATAGTTTATAAGGCATGTTAAGGCAGTAACGGTAATGCCAGATCATAGTATTTGGCTGTGTCCCTACCCAAATTTCATCTTGAATTATAGTTCCCATAATACCTATATGTCATGGGAGAGACCTGGTAGGAGGTAAGTGAATCATGGGGGTGGTTACCCTCGTGCTGTCCTCATGGTAGTGAGTTCTCATGAGATCTGAGATCTGATGGTTTTACAAGGGGTTTTTCCCCTTTTGTGTGGCACTTCTTGCTGCTGCCATGTGAAGAAGGATGTGTTTACCTCCCCTTCTGCCATGATTGTAAGTTTAATGATGCCTCTCCAGCCATGCTGAACTATAAGGAAATTAAACTTCTTTTCTTTATAAATTACCCAGTCTCAGGTATGTCTTTATTAGCAAAGAAGGAACTAATACACCACACCTGGGCAACAATCAAAATCTCATGACTTTGAGTTGTATGTCCTAGCCCACCTATGGCTAAGTAAACACAAGTTAATCTTTAAAAATTCGCACCTGAAAATGTCGAGGAGCCACCACTGTGCCCCTAGTTACTCCCTGACTGTGGAGGAATAGGCCTGCTCTCACTTATTCTCGGTCATCCCCTATAGGCACTGGCAGACATTGATGTGGCTGGGCCCAAACTAATGAAATATTTTCTACCTGGAGCAGTAAAGTCAAAGATATTTCAGCGAATGGTACCTAAAGATCAACTGATGTCATCATAGTTGTGATAGGAGAAAAATTATAATTTGAATTTACAGCAAAAAAAAAATATTGAATTTTGTCCTACATATTTGATGTGACTTACCAGATATTCCTGCTTTAACTTCAGAGATAATATGTTGTGTGATTTTTAACAAATGTTTTCCATTTTAAAAATAGTAGTGTTTTATCTTTTTGTTCAAGATCTTTAAGCTTTACCAGGTTACTACATTTCTTGGTTGAGGTAAAAAAATAAAAATAGAGATACTAACCACATAATATAAGTTAAACAAATATTTGTTTTACATCTACTGTGTAAGAGTCTACCGTTCTAGATACTGGTAAAACAGCACTGGAAAAAGCAGACAATATTCCATGGCTGTTTGAAATTACATTTTAGTGAAAGAAAATAGAAATTTTTTTTTTTTTATATGGAGTTTTGTTCTTGTTACAGGCTGGAGTGCGATGACGTGATGTAGGCTCACCGCAGCCTCCACCTCCTGGGTTCAAGCAATTCTCCTGCCTCAGCCTCCCGAGTAGCTGGGACTACAGGCGTGTGCCACCATGCCCAGCTAATTTTTGTATCTTTAGTAGAGATGGGGTTTCATCTTGTTGACCAGGATGGTCTCGATTTCTTGATCTTGTGATCCACCTGCCTTAGCCTCCCAAAGTGCTGGGATTATAGGCTTGAGCCACCATGCCTGGCCAGAAAATAGTAATTTTTTTTAAAGGATGTGCAGAAAGCAGAAACTGGACCCCTTCCTGACACCTTACACAAAAGTTAACTCCAGATGGATTAAGGACTTAAACATAAAACCTAACACCATAAAAACCCTAGAAGGAAACCTAGGCAAAACCATTCAGGACATAGGCATAGGCAAGGACTTCATGACTAAACCCCTACTAAAAGCATTGGCAACAAAAGTCAAAATAGACAAATGGGATCTAATTAAACTCCAGATCTTCTGCACAGTAAATCAAACAGTCATTAGAATGAACCAGCAACCAACAGAATGGGAAAAAAATTTTTGCAATCTACTCATCTGACAAAGGGCTAATATCCAGAATCTGCAAAGAACTAAAACAGATTTACAAGAAAAACAAATCCATTCAAAAGTGGGTGAAGGATATGAAAAGACACTTTTCAAAAGAAGACGTATATGAGGCCAAAAAATATATGAAAAATGTTGATCATCACTGGTCATTAGAGAAATGCAAATCAAAACTACATTGAGATATCATCTCATGTCAGTTAGAATGGTGATCATTAAAAATTCTGGAGACAACAAATGCTGGAGAGGATGTGGAGAAATAGGAAGTTTTACATGGTTGGTGGGAGTATAAATTAGTTCAACCATTGTGGAAGATAGTGTGGCAATTCCTAAAGGACCTAGAAATAGAAATTCCATTTGACCCAGCAATGCCATTACTGGGTATATATCCAAAGGATTACAAATTGTTCTGTTATAAGGACACATGCACAAGAATGTTCATTGCAGCACTGTCTACAATAGCAAAGACTTGGAACCAACCCAAATGCGCATAGATGATAGACTGGAGAGGGAAAATGTGGCACATATACACCATGGAATGCTATGTAGCCATAAAAGATGATGAGTTCATGTCCTCTGTGGGGATATGGATGAACCTGGAAACCATCATCCTCAGCAAACTGACACAAGACCAGAAAATCAAATACCACATGCTCTCACTCATAGGCAGATGTTGAACAATGAGAACACATGGACACAGGGAGGGGAGCATCACATACTGAGGTCTGTGGAGGGGGAACTAGGGAAGGGACAGCAGGGGGTGGGGAGTTGGGGAGGGATAACATGGGGAGAAATGCCAGATATAGATTATGGAGAGGAAAGCAGCAAACCATATTGCCATGTATGTACCTATGCAACAATCCTGCATGTTCTTCACATGTATCCCAAAACCTAAAACACAATTAAAAAAAAAAAACTTACTAAAACTTTAAAACTGTGAATTTTTTGATAGATGAATTATATCTCAATAAAGCTGTTATTAAAAATTCATTGAGACACACACACACACACACACACACACACACACACACACGCATACACAGAGACCAAACAGTGATAGGGGTTATGGAAAAAAAAAAAAAAAAGACATTGAAAGTAGATGAGGATGCATTAGTAGAGAGAGTGTAAATTTTAATAATACAGTGGTCCTGGGAAGAATTTGTTAAGCAAAGGCCTACGGAGAAGAAGAAACAATATGCACAGTGTCTAGGGAAAAGATGTCAGGAGAACAGCAAATACATTGCCCTGAAGTAAGAGGAGGCTGGCAAATTTAAAACTACACGGTGATCAGTACAGCTGGAGCAGACTGAAAGAGCAAGGAAAGGAATAGCAGCAGAGATTATAACGAGAGTTTAACATGGAGATCATAATATGAAGGACTCTACAAATGAAAGTAAGCATTTTGATTTAACTTTGAATATTTTAAGTGCTTATTAGACATTTGTGTAACTTCTTTAGATAAATGCATATTAAAATGTGTTGTACATTTGTTTAGTTGAGTAGTTTGTACTTGCTCTTATCAGATAAGTGATATTTAAAAATCTTCTCACATTCTATGGATTCCCTTTTTTACTTTATGACGTCCATTGTAGCACCAAGGCTTTTTAAATTTGACGCAGTTCAATTTATCTAATTTTTTTGTTATTTACATCTTGGTGTTGTATCTAAGAAATAGCAATTAACACAAGGTAATAACAATCTAGGTATATGTTTTCTTCTAATAGTATTATAGTTTCGTCTTTTATATGTATGTCTATGATCCATTTTGAGTAAATTTTTGCATGTAGTGTGAGTTAAAGATCAGATTTCATTATTTTGCATGTGTATATTCAGTTGTCTCGGCATTACTATTGAAAATACTATTCTTTCCTCAATGAATTAGCTTGGTATTCTTGTTAAAATTAATTAACCATAAATGTAAGTATTAACTTATGTACTCTTTGTTCTCTTTGTGATTTTATACCAGTACCACAGTGCTTTGGTTAATGTAGCTTTATAGTAAATTTTGAAATCAGGAAGTGTGAGTCTTCCAAATCCTGGGTGGTGAAAGTGTATAATCTTTTTAATATGTTTTCATATCAGTTTCCTAATATTTTGAGAAATTTTGCACCTGTATTCATAAGAGATATTAGTCTCTAGTTTCCTTTTTTTGTGGTATCTTTGTCTAATTTTGATTTTAGAGTCACTCTGACTCCATAGAATGAGTTCGGAAATGTTTCTCACTGTTCCACTTTATTGAAAGAGTTTGTGAAGGATTGGTATTCTTTAAAAGTCTGATACAAATTTATCAGTGAGGTAATCTAAAACTGTGTTTATCCTTTTGGGAAAAGTTTAATTACAAACTCAGATTTTTTATGTACTATGATGTATTTATATTTTATATGTCTTATTGAGGCATTTTTAGTAACTCATAGTTTTTGAGAATGTGTCTACTTCAACTATTATATAATTCATTCATATACTGTAATTCATAGTATTTCTTATAATGCATTTTATTTCTGTGAAGTCAGTAGCTATGCCCCTAAATTCTTAATTTTTAATAATTGGTATCTTTTATTTTTGGTTAAATCTTTCAATTTTATCAATATCATTTAATTTCATATATACATATACGTGTATATATGTACATGTATGTATATTTATACATAATTTATAGATATAAATTTATATTCATATGTAATTTATATATATACATGTGTATATATGTGTACATATATGTGTGTGTGTGTGTGTGTGTGTATATATATATATATATATATATATATATAAATTTTCTTCACTCTGTTTGCTAAACTTTGGGTTTAGTTTGCTCTTTTTCTTGTACTTTTAAGGGTGAAAGTTATTGATTTGAGGTCTTCTTAAGATATAGATGTTTTCAGCTAAAAATATTCCCAAGTACTGCTTTAAGTGTATCCAACATGTTTTGGTATGTTTTGTTTTTTTATTCATCAAAATATTTTTTCTTTGGATTTCTTTTTGACCACTAACTTTTTAAGAGTGTATCTTTTACTTTCCACATATTTGTGAATTTAACATTTTTTTTTCTGTTTTTAAATTTCTAATTTAATTGCACTGAGGCCAGGGAACATATTATATGTCTCAGTCCTTCAGAACTTATTAATGATTTTATTAAGACCTAGCAAATAGCCTAGCCTGGAAAATGTCCATGCGTGCTTCAAGAAAATATGTATTCTGATGATGGTAGATGGACCACTTTATAGATGTCTGCTAGGTCTAGTTGCTTGACGGTGTTGCTCAATTCTAAGATTTTTCAATGAATTTTCTGGCTGTGATTTCCATCTGGAGAAAAGTATGATGTTTCTATTATTGAATTTTTTACTTTTGCCTTCAATTTTGTGAGTTTTTACTTTGTATATTTTAGAAATCTGTTTTTAGGTTTATGTGTGCTTATTATTGTATTTTTTTGGAGAGCGAGAAATGGAGTGATAGTTTTCTCAATTTTTCACTGAGAAAATTTATTAATTAGTTTCTAAAGTCTGTTTTATCTGATATGAGCATAACCACTCCAGCTCTTTGATGGCTATTGTTTGCGTAGTACAAGAAATGAAATCTAGAGACCAATATCCTTTGGGCATGAAATTCTCCAGTTTTGACTTCAAATAAAATTAGTTACTTCAGGCGTAGCTGTGGAGCTCCTTATCTTTATGTTCCGTTTACTTCCCAGGAAAAACTCCTGCACCACTGTATCAGAGCTGAGAGTAGAGGCCTGCTCTTCCAAGGGCTTGCTACCACTCTGTGTGTGGGTACTGTGGGAAGCTGCAGCCCCTAGTCAACTTGGCTTGTCCCTCTGACATGGAACCTCTATTTATGAGTGAACTGTGGTGAGGTCAAGCAAGGCCTCAATACTCTTGTCCTAATGTGACTGGGGTAAATCTTCATCCATTGAGTGGGAACTGGGTGCTTTTTTTTACTTGTTCCATGCCTGCCTGGACTAAAGCTTTTACAACACAGGGTTGGGGTTGGAGAAAGGAAAAATGGTAGGTTTCCTTTCCCACGGCAAAAATTTAATCTCAGAATGGGAAAGAGACAGATGTCCATATATTTTTTACTGCACACACCCAGAATAGAGCTTCTGTAATGCAGAGTTTGTATAGCGTGTTGCAGATGGAGAGGAAGTCAGGTTATGACTAAAATGTCACATTTTCATATTTCTTAAAAAGATTTAGATTTTCCTGAATGAATATTTCTCCATATTCTGTATTTTCTTAGTTCTATATCCAAATACTTTGAATAATTGTTTTAATTCCTCCAATTAAATATTTTGCTGGAGAGAGGACAAACCTAGCTCTTTACTGTACCATTATAGAATCTTAATTAACATTTCGATAGTCTCTAGCCACAGTGTTGATAATAAACTATGGAGGACAGGTAATATAATCAAGCCTATGTGTGGTAGTGGTTTAGACATTATTAGTTGTAGAAAAGACGGTGAGAAGTAGCAAAATATGATTGCTTTATAAACATAAATATAGATAAAATATGATTGATTTATAGAGTTTAATGAGAAAATAGGCAAATGTAATGTAGGAAAAATATTTTTAAGGTAATAGAACTATTAGGAAGCAAAACATTGATCAATGAGGCCACCTAGAGATTAGCAACCACTTGAAGCCATCACTTTACATTTTTTGGCTATGGTTTCAAAGCTAAATGGTAGTGTTGTCAGATAGGAATTAGGGTCACCTAAATGAATCTAAAACTATAGCTGTTCCTTATAGCAGAAACCATGAGGAAGATACAGTTACTATTAAAGAAGCAGCCTAAGGCAGACAGAAAACAGGAGAAAAGGATGATATTCTTACTTCTTTTAATTCTTGAACCTCTTTCAAGGCTTTCATTGACTAAATTCAGCTGGAAACCACAGCAGAACTGAGGGGTAGGCGCAGCCTATAGGATGTAAGTTTTCACAATAAAGAACTAGCAAGGTATCATGAGATACAAGTTTAAACAGGCAGAAAACTGGGTATTTACATATGCTGTACTGTTCTATACTATTGGTAAAAATATTTAACTTGAAAATAGAGCTAACAGGGTTTACGAATGGTTATATGTGAAATATGAGAGATAAGTGTAAAAGATGAGTCTGATAGTTTCATTAGCTGTGTTGAGAAGACTGAATAAGGAGCAGATTTAAAAGGAGGCATCATCAGGACATCTATTTTGAAAACCTTAATTTTGAGCTACCTTTCAGACATGCATGTTTACATATTTAGTTTACATATTTAGTTGGTGGCTCAACATGAGTTACAGGTATATGCTTTGAAGTCACGAGGGTATAGGTATCATTAAAGCTATGATACTGGATAAGATCTGTAGAAAAAAGAAAACATGTGAGGGCTGAGCCCTGTGTCATAGTAACATTTGGTAATATAGAAGTTGCGGGTGAATCAGAAAAAGAGACTGAGAAGGAAGGGTTAGTGAGGAAGGAGAACCATGACATGGTTATATTCCGGAGGCCAAATATAGAAAGCCTGGTAAGGAGAGAATGAAAGTTATTTGTGTTAAATGCTGATTAAAAGTGCAAGTAAGATGAAAGCTACATATAAACTTTCGGATTTTTAAATTCAGAATTTGAGTAGTCTTGACTAGAATTTGATGGGAAAAAGGTATAGGAAAGATAAGCCTATTAAACTGAATACAGGATAGAATAAGAGAGGAATTCAGATAGCAAATACTGAAAACATTTTGACTTTTATTTTAAAGAGGAAAAGAAAACTGGAGGTAACTGCTGGAGAAAGGTAGCATTAGGTCAAGGCACAGTTATTATATAAAAGGAGGAAATACAGTACTGTGTGTAATCATCCAGGGAGAGGAAATGATATATGACGCAGGAGAACATTTAGTCATTGGACTGTATTTAACTAATTGTAGAGAGAAGAGGAGATACAGTGTACAAAAGGAAGGAATACAACCAAGAAAAAATGTTTATAAATAATAACAGAAAGGAAGCCTACATAGCGCTCATGCCACAAATACATATGGGCAGTAGATGTGATAGATGATCAGAATGTTAATTTCTCAGGGGCTGCCATAACAAAGTACCACAAACTTGGATTTAAAGAGAAAAATGTATTCTCCCACAGTTATAGAGGCTAGAAATTGAAAGCAAGGCATTGCCAGTGTTGTGCTACCTCTGAAGCTTCCACAGATGATTCTTTCTTGCCTCTTCCAGCTGTTTTTGGTGCCAGGCACACCTTGACTTGAGCTGAAACATTTGCAGCTGTCACTGCCTGTGACATAACATCCTGTTCTTGTGTCTCTGCTTTCATAATGTGGTTTTTTTTTTTTTTTTTTCATAAGGATGCTAGTTATATTGGATTAGGGCCTATCCTAATGACCTTGTTTTAGCTTTATTGCCTCTGCAAATACCCTATTTCCAAATAAAATACCAGAGCTTAGGGCTTTTTTGGGTATACAATAGATGCTATAACTATTAGCAACTGAATGGTACCAATGAGCAACTCTCCATATTTCAAACTATGTGGAATGTGGAAATATATAAAGAAAGTAATTGGGATCATTCCAGGTATACAGACTAGGTCAGAAGAATCAGAAAACAGCGCCTTGTAAGTTGAAGTGTGGTTAAGGCAGAGAAGAGAAGTTTTATAATATTGTGGAATGGAAGTCCAAAAGATTGATGACGAACACTTGTCAAAGCCAGACTATCATGTGCGGTCTCTGAGAGGCAAAGGGAGCTGCAGCACATCTCAAAGTGGTTCGGGATGGGGGGACATGATGGAAGGTGCTGGAAATACAAACCTGACTGCATGCTGCAGGTAGGTTTCAAGAGGATGGGAAACTATGGACACAATTAATATGAAAGAAAGGATGTGAGGGAGACTGAGTCAATATATAAGTAAGACAGGCCTAACTTAGAAAAGACATGTTATTCTCTGATTTCTTGGTGCAGTGTGCTAAATGAAAACAAAGTGAAAATTTCTGCAATATTCTTACTTTTAATTATTTCATACTAATCTGTCTTTATTCTAAGGAGCTAACAAGGTAAAATGCTTGTTTTGTTTATTTTTCTAGACAAGGAAAAGTCTTAATTGAGTGTTGTTTCTAAACTAACTTCTTACTAATATTCTCAGAAAATCTCTGGAGAAATAAAATTTTCATCACATATTTCTCATTAAAGAAAACTAGAGTTTTAATTAGTATATAAATGGTTTTCAAAATAGTCTTATAATCCAAAATAATTTACTTTTTCAATTAGATTCTGTGTTTAGCAAAACATTGGATTGATTAGATTTCTGGATGCCTTGGATATTTTGGCTGAGTCCTCGTTTTCCTTTTCCCCATGAGGCACAAGTAGAAGAGTGGAGGTATAGATAACAGACTTGGCTCCACTTCTATACGGTGAATGTGGCTATTTGTCCCCCTTTTTTTTTTTTTCTTAAGTCTTTGGTCTTTTTCCCTTATTCTCTTTTTATTGTTTGGTATGTTTATGCAGAAACAAATGTGTTTTCTACCAGGAGGGGAGTAAGTAAAGGAATTGCTGTTTAATCTTAATAGAAAGGCCTACAAAACAAGTTCAATAAAATGCTAGCTAAAATCTGATATGTTTTTAAGATTAAAGTTGGTTTTACTCTAAAGGATTGAGTATGAAGGATGATTTTAGCAAGGATATAAAAGCCAGACCACATAGATCCTTGTCAATCATCTGAGGGGATATTGTCTTTAGCTTAAGGAAAATGATGAATCATACACAATTTTAAGTGAGGGGGGGTAACATAACCAGAATTATAGTTAAAAAGATCCTTGTATCTATACTGTTGAGAATGGATTATGTATGGTCAGAATGAACGGGAATATAAATATTTATGCCTTAGTTTATTTCAACGACTGTTCCTTTGTCAAAATGTTGCTACACCTATCATTTGCTAGATACTAGCTAGAAATGCAAATTGAAACCACTGTCCCTTTTTTACTAGTTTGGGGTATAAACACATTATTTTTAATTTTTTCTCAAACTCTGCATATTGATTATGCTTACCGAGTTTACTTTGCCGAAAAAAATGACTATCATCTGAGTTAAAATCACTCTGTTTATCTATAGTAGGCATTCGTATATGGCACCTACTAAATGTCAAGCATCTTTGTAGGTCCTGAAGATATATCCGTGAATGGAAGCAGAACTTGTTCTCCTAGACTTTATATTCTATCCAGTCTCTACTCAATTGCCACTTGCAGAACACTGATATTTCTCATGATATTTAAAGAAATCAATCACTCTTCATTATCTGCTTTTTCTTTGCAATTAACTTAGCGTGTCCTGGGTCGACTGGAAAAATGTCCACAGGACATCTTATTTATCTGATCATCAAATCTTTTGACATTATAATAAGACAATAATCTTGTTTTTAAAATAACATCCTGCTTTTTTTCTTTTTTCATTAAAATAAATGTACATAAATTTCACCCTTCTTACTGTCCAATTTTGAGAGTTTTGATAAAATCATTAGGTTATGTAAACATACAACAATGGATGCACAAAATATTTCCATCATCCAAAACCTCCCATTTTTTTAGTGAATTCTTTCCGTTATTCTCTGTCTCCCTATCCAGACCCTGGAAACCACTGATCTGTTTATCTCAAGATTTTACCTTTTCTAGAATGCTATAAAAGTATGATTACATGGTACACATCTTTCAGTTCAGCTTCTTTCTCTTAGCATATGCATTTACAACTCCTCTATGCCCTTGAGTATGATTCTTTGTATTGCTGAGTAGTATTTCATTGAATAATATACTGTCATTGCATAGCTGTTAGTCTATCAGTTCCACAGTTGGGAGAAGTTTGAGTTGTGTCACGTTTTTGGCAATTATAAAGCCCCTATAAACATTTGTATAGGATTTTTGTGTGAAGATTTCATTTTACTTTGATAAATACAAATCGAGATGTCAGGGTATATTAAGTGTATATATAGCTTTTTAAGAAACTGCTATTCTCCAAAAGTGGCTATACCAATTTGCTGTTTTCTTTCTTCCCTTCTCCCCTTCCTCCCTCCCTTCCAATAGGGTCTAGTTCTACTACTCAGGCTGGAGTACCCAGCATGATTGTGACTTAATACAGGCTCAATGGCCCAGGCCCAGTTGGTTTCCGCACCCTAGCCTATTGAGTAGCTGGGAACACGGACATGTACCTCCATGCATGGCTAATTTTTTTGTAGAGACAGTGGGTCCCTCTGCTGCCCAGGCTGGTCTCAAACAATCTCCTGCCTAGCCTCTCAAAGTACTGGGATTACAAATGTGAGCCACCACACTGAGCCTGCTTTTTATTCAATTTTTCCCCCAGATATTCATTGTTTTCATTTACATTAGCAATGTATGAGAGCTGTAGTTGTTCTGCAACCTTGCCAGAATGTCCTATGATTTATTTTTTATATCCATTCTAATACATGTGTAATAGCATCTCATTAAGGTTTTAATTAGAATTTCTCTATTGACTAATGAGTTTGAGCATATTTCCTGGTGCTTATCTATATGTGCCTATTTGGTGAAGTTTCTGTTCAGATGTTTTACCTGTTTTTATAAAACTTTTAAAGAGATTATTGAAACTTGAGAATTTTGTTAATAGTCTGGACACAGGGTCCACATGTGATTTGCACACATTCCTGTGATTTCAGTAGCTTTTTATAGTTTTCAGCATAGTTGATACATTTTTTGTTACATTTGTATTAATTTTTAAATTTTGTGGAGTTATTGTATATAATTGCCATTTTATTTAGTTTTATTTTGGTCTCTAGTAGTTCATTGCTAGTATATAGAATTACAAACAGCTATCATGTGTTGGTCTTACATTCTGTCACCTTGATAACTCATTAGCTCTAGAATATTTTTGCTTGTTTTGTTTTATATATTCCTTTGTGTTCTATATAGAAAAATAATATAGTCTATAAATAAGAACAGTTTAATCCTTTCTAATCTGTATGATTTTTTTTAATGTTTATTGACTTAATATAGTAGAACTACGTGTTTTGGTACAAAGCATGCCATTATATACACATCCTTACCTTGTTTGTTATCTTAGAGGAAGAATTTATTCTTTACTGATTAAGTATCAATGATGTCTATAGGGTCTGTAGTGTTATCTCCTTTATCTTTCCTGATGCTGGTAGGTAAATGCATGCCTTTTCTTTATTTGTCTCTGTTTCTTTTCTTTAGTTTTAATGAATAAGCCATGATAACATAATAGGCTTACATAAAAGGAAACCAATTGAGGCATGTAAGAGAAATCTTTGCAAATTTGTCGTAAATTCAAAATTATTCCAATTATTTTAAAAAAGTGTTAAAAACTCATTAGGTTTATTTGTTTATATTATTTCAATATCACAGAATGGGGAAAGGCCAAAGATTTGTCAATTACTAGTATTGGTTAGTGTCATTATACTGAAAACCTGCTATTTCCTATTTAGTATAATAATCCAAATCTTTGATGATGTTTAAATAAAGAATCCAGCACAATATAAGTATGAGTTTTGAAGCCAAAATTTACTTCAATTTGAATCATAGGTCTATTACTTACAGGCTAGGTAATATTAGGCAAATAACATACCCTTCTAGGTTCGTTTCTCTATTTATACAACAAAATTAATTATCTTTATCATAAGACTGAAAATTAAATGAGATCACAGTTAATGTGTCTAACATTATATGGAATATTACAGATGTTCAATAAACATTAGTTTTCTCTTTCCTTGGATCTCACAATGACTTACCTTTGCTTAAATGTCAATATGATATTTTTTCTTAGTTTTCTTTTTTGTTTATATAATTACTTATTATTGTTTTAGTTGAATTATGTAAGTGGGAAACAAATTAAGATAATAGGTTGAATCCGTAAAACAGAAAGTTATAGCTTATATATATAGTGACTAAAATCTCTCAACACTCTGGAAAATTGAAGTCTTATTCTGAGGATATTGCTATTATTAGAGGCATGATTAGAATACATGCCTTATCATAACATTCATAAATTTACTGCCCAGTGTAGGACAACGATATTGTCCTAGGCAATACAGCTTACAATCTACAAGGGTATCCCTGGTTGTTGTATGTCACGACATGATGAACAAGCTGCACTTCCTGCATTCAGGCTTCCCTTGGTCTTCTGGACTTCAGACATGCCTTCCCTGAGACCTGCTTTCCAGATTAGAGTTGAAATCCTAGGGTTTCTCGCCATCCCATTCTCCAAAAGCAATTATTTTCTTTTCCTGGGGTGTGTTTGTATGCTATCAGCAGCCTCTGACCTACACTGCATATTTGCCTAGAAATTCCTAGGTTTGTCCCAAAGCTTAGCCCAGGACCAACCTGAGCCCCTACGCCAGGCTCTTGAACCTGTTTTTATACTCTTGGCATTAGGTCATTACTTCATAGGGAAGACCCACTCTGGACTACCATGTCAGTTTCTAGCTGGTAAATTCTCTATCACTGCTTGCTGTTTTCTTTCTTCCCTTCTCCCCTTCCTCCCTCCCTTCCAATAGGGTCTAGTTCTACTACTCAGGCTGGAGTACCCAGCATGATTGTGACTTAATATAGGCTCAATGGCCCAGGCCCAGTTGGTTTCCGCACCCTAGCCTATTGAGTAGCTGGGAACACGGACATGTACCTCCATGCATGGCTAATTTTTTTGTAGAGACAGTGGGTCCCTCTGCTGCCCAGGCTGGTCTCAAACAATCTCCTGCCTAGCCTCTCAAAGTACTGGGATTACAAATGTGAGCCACCACACTGAGCCTGCTTTTTATTCAATTTTTCCCCCAGATATTCATTGTTTTCATTTACAATAGAAACCCAAATGTCTATTTGCTTAAAACAAAAGAGAAATATGACTTATATTTCTCTCTGAAAATAGCTTTTAAAAGATTGAGATACACAGAAATCTTGTTTTGTTTATACACATCTGCCTTAAGTGGGAAATGCTGGAGGTTCATTGACAAGTGTAAATCGATTGAAACCTAATCATTATTAATATTCTTCTTGTCTTATATTTACGAAATCCCTGTAGAATGTGTTGGAAATTTTCTTTTTGTTTCCTTGGAATATTTAAGATATTTTGCATTATCTACACCTTCAAAGTTTAAACCATCTGAGTATCATCATTTTTTAAATTTTAAGACAAAGATTTTAAACCATTGATTCAATTTCTTTAGTAATTGTAGAACTAGTTAGGCTGCCTACTTTGTCTTGGATAATTTATACCGAGTTATAGCTTTCTTGAAATTATCTATATTTTTCTATTTTAAAATATATTTATATAAAAAAATTTCAAAATTTATTTCCTGTTTCTGTGTACCTATAATTATGTCCTATTGTTTAGTTCCATTATTTTCTTGACTAATCGTGCCAGAATTTTAATCCATTTTATTAACTTCTTCAAAACTAAATTTTGAATTAGTTTATTCTTTTTATTCTATATGCTGTTTTAACTCTTGGTAATTTCTGTTCTTCTGAACAATTTTTTCTTCTTTTATGGGCATTTTTTTTTTCTCTTTTATTCCATGTCTTCAGCTTAATATTTTACTTTTTAATTTTAACATTTTATTTCTTTAATCAACTTATAATGTAATAGATTCCCTTCCATTACTGTGTCTGCCATATCTCATAGGCTTTGGAATTTAGCACTTTTATTTTCACTGGTTCTACATCCTTTCAAATTTACATTACAATTTTTTAGCCATAAATTATAATATGTACAAATATATGGGCATTTAATCAAGTTCCATATCTGCAACATGGAAAGAAATTATAATTTAGAATCATAAGTAAAATAAAGCACTACAGAGTCTTATGTCTTTTCGTTTATTATTTTAAGCAATGCAGAAGCCTAGGCAAGTTGTTATTTCAAAATGGTCTTATGTTCAGGAATGAAAATGAAAAATAAATTGACATTCTGATCACTTTTTCTTCTGTGGCTTTTTAATATAGCTCCCAGATGTTAATAATAATTAGCTGTCATCACTTAGCTTTCTCTGTCAAAAAACAAACAAAAAAAAATCGGCTGGTATTTTTTGTCTCCGATTTTTTCTTTGATTTGTCTGAAACAAGGTCACTAGCTAAGACAAGAACAAGAGTCCAGTTGTTAACATATACAACTTTTAAAGTCATTTTTATATTCTTCTGTGTAGAAATATCGCTAAATATATATGTAATGAGAGTTCATCACGATCTGTTTTGCAATCTCTTTAATAAATAAGCAAAAAGCTGCCAGGGAAAGTGCTATTCAAAAAGCATGTTTTTGCTTTGTTTTCTGGACATTGTTACTAACAGCATCCAAAATGGTGTTTGTCTAATTGAACATGGTTCTGGGGACTGGTTAAGTCTAATTTCCCAGGTCAGGGTTTTTTTCTCAAAGAATTTATGTCCCTCAAACCATAAAAACTAAATTGTAAAAAATACTTAATCAGATGATTAAATATTCAGTCACTCAATCAGTATCTTTGTTTGAACAGCTTCAGGTAATCATTTTGATGTATACACCATAACCCAACTGGCATTTTAACTAATTTAACTACTGAGTTAAATAGTAAGTACTATCAGTACCTACTATGAGTTTCAAACTACCTCAGAGACCATGGATTAGTCAAAAGCATAGTAACGTTTTCCCACAAGTAGGTAAAATACAAATGAAGAAATAAGAAAATAGAATAAAATATCAAATATTGCATATAATTTTATAGAATAAAAGTCTTTTAAGAAGGAAATATTTAGTGACATGCTAAGTTTTGGGTTCTAGCCCAAGCCGAGGTTCGAGGGGAGTTTGTGGATGAGTAGTCGGTAACTTTAAAGAACACTCAAGTAGGAAGGTGAAATATGGTTTTATTATGCTCTCTCTTTGTCAGCCTTTGTCGTGAGTACCTGCTCCAGCCACAGTCCTTCTCAGCTGCCGGCTCTGGGCTCTGTGGCTCCTGCCACCCCCCTGCCTGCAGCTGCACTCCCTGGTGCACTCGCCATTTCTTGGTTCCCCCTCTATGTCCACCTGCAAGGTGGCTGGCTCTATTATCTGTGCAGTAGCAGCAGCAGCACTATTCACAGCATCAGTGATTTCATACTCTCTCTCTCTCTCTCTGTCTGTCTGTCTCTCTCTCTGTGTGTCTCTCTCTGTCTCTCTCTCTCTCTCC